>NW_027176971.1:0-32500 GCF_023349555.1 Cebidichthys violaceus
GTGTAACCACAGGCCCTGATGGCTTTTTTAAGAAACACCAACTGTACTCACCAATGTTGGGGGAGGACTTCCTCAAAGAAGGAAAAATATTTCTTGGTAATTGTTCCCTCTTGCGCAGGACTTTCTTGGAAGTCGTTCTATATTTAATGTGCAGGAGGACAGCTCTGCTGCTCACAATGAGGGCTTCAGTCTTCGGCGTTGCTTCACCTCTCTATGCAGGTAAACCAGTTTGGGTGATACTGGGAAGGAGGTAAAGACATTCTCTGTTTTTCACTCCTCCACATTCCTCATTTGTTCTGGCTCGGGTCCAAGTTCAGGCAAATATGCTTTTCATTAGGAGGAGGTGCGCACTACTCAACAATTCGGTTTCCAACTCAATTTGCGTTTGCTGAAGAACTGTACCGATGTTAGGCCACGGAATGGTAATATTTCAGATCCACTCTCGAGCTAATTCTGGAACTTTTACATTGAGGTGTAATGATTAGTCATTCATTGTATTGATTAATGTACACCGTCCCTGGTAAATATAATACATAAATGGAATAAAATAAAAACAATTTAAACGTGTCAGTTAGCTAGAGAGCTAATGTTTTGCAGGTTATTACAATTAAGTGGCCTGATATATGCAATACAATAAAATACATAAATAGGTGACAAAAGTAGCAGATATGTTAAATCAAAGCGTATGTAACAGTGCCAACATGTTCATGGTTTTCAGTGAAATATCTTCAGAACGTTTTCATTTTCCCAATACTTTTATGGACATTCCCGTCAGCCTTCCTTGTAGTCTGTTTACTGCTAGTTAGCAATGTTAGCATGGTCTTAACTAAGCTGGTGAACGTGACTGAATTAAATCTGCTGAACATCAGAACTTTAGCACTGCCACTGAGAGCGTACGGTTAGCATTTAACTCAACACATTGATGTCGATAAGTGCAAGTTAGTGAGTGTGTTCAAAGTTTATATAAACACGGTAAAGGAGTGTTAAGAGTGTTTGAGGTCTTAACACACACACACACACACACACACACACACACACACACACACACACACACACACACACACACACACACACACACACACACACACACACACACACACACACACACACACACACACACACACAGGCCTTGCTGTTGTCATTTCAGGTTGTCGGTCTCATTCTTGAATGACATTAATAACCTTGTTACATGAGTGTGTGTGTGTGTGTGTGTGTGTGTCTGCGTTGACCCTCATTTCCTAACGACTTCTCTAATATGTTGTGAATTTATAACGACACCGACACCTCTAATATGTTGTTAATGACCTTTTGTAATGTGTTTTGTGCGTGTAATAGGTTTTAAATGGATGAGCTCCTTCAGATTGCACGTGTGCGACAGGCTACCGGCCATCGAGCCGCTACGCTAGCTGACACACAGCAGCGCCAATGAGAAATCACAATATGCATCATTAGATGTGGCTGTTTGGGTTTGTTTGTCCTTCTCTTTTCTAATTCTAATACTGCTGAAATATTATACCACGTTCATGTCTGTCAGTCTAAGCTTCATGTGTTAAAGCTGCATTCTCTCTAGTGTCCACCAGGGGGCGACTCCTCTGGTTGTATAGAAGTCTAGTCTAAAATGACTCTACTTCTCTCTTGATTTATTCCCTCAGTAAACATTGTAAACATGAGTTTATGGTCTCAATCTCTAGTTTACAGTCTTCTTCAATACAGCATGATGTTCATTTAGTACATTATGCTCCATTTAGAGTCAAACAGACCAGAAAGCAGGGGATGATTTAGGGGGCGGGGCTACACAGTGATTGACAGGTCTCTACCAGAGACGTATACGGCGTCTCTACGTCACTCCTCAGTCCAGATTTGGTCACTTTCTGTTCACTGGTTGCAAACAACCAAGATGGCGACGGTCAAAATGGCGAATTCGAGGCTTCGAAACCGCAGGTCACAAACCAATGGGTAACATCCCGCCGACTGCGTCCTCTTCTTCTATACAGTCTATGCTTAGCACTGGAAGAAAAACTGGAAACACGGGGAAAAAGCTAGCGTGGCTCTCTCTGTTTACGTAATCCACCTACCAACACGTCGGAGTCTCGTTTGTTTCTTTGAATGTCTTCAAATTTGGCTCAAACGTCCACAAACGAAGGACGGTTCAACAGATTTGGTGGTCAAAACTGTGGCCTCATAAAACGCGTATTGGGCCATAAATTCAAGAGTTCATATGCTATTTATAATACAAACGGATACAATAACGCAGTGTTGGCATTTTGGACAGACGTAGATGACAACTGAAATACAACAACAGCAAGGTGGTAATTCAGGTTCTTGGATGAAACTGGGTCGGTTGCTTCTGATCCCCGCCAACAAAAGCTTTGATTGGCCGATTGTTTCTTCAACTAGAGAAGCAGCCAAAAAGAAGCACAACAACAGACACAGCGGAATAACTGAGCTAATTGTTCTGGAACCAGGCCAGACTAGATGAGTCGATGAATTGAGGGTTGTACAGGATGATGAGGAACCTTTTGATTTACGAGTTGATCTACATTCCACCTCTTCCCTGCAGGCTTTAGCAACATTTAAGACCTATAGTTGAAAATTCTTAAACATTGTAAAGACATCCAGCAGTTGTCTTTGTGTCTCCTCCTCAGGCAAAGATGGGTAGATTTTTATAAAAACATGAACCTGACATGAAACCAAAAGGAGCCTTTTGATGTGGTCTGGGCTTGTGATTAGGATTCCTTCTAGCAGTCTCCCTGTGGAGGTATTACAGGCAGCTGAGGGGAGACCAGAGCACTCCTCTGGGGCTGAATACCGTAGTCTGGTCTGGGTGAGAGCGTCGGGATCCCCCAGGAGGAGCTTTGGGGAAACAGCCAGAGAGAAGACGGCATCTGTTGGAGGGATAGATGGATAATGTTCCTTCAGTTTGAATAGACATACTTTAACTTTAAAATGATAACAAGTCCTCAAAATGAAATGACAAAATATAGTTTTGTGTCCAAATGACCCATAGAAGCGCTAATGATCCGACAACCTACCGAGGTTTGGTTTGGTTTATGCACAAAAACGATGACAAGGGAACAAGCTCGGTCTAACTAGCAGATACCACCGTGAAACTTCCCCAGTTGAATATTTACATGAAAATAACTAGATTTTGTATGGTACATTCTCTGTAATGCTGTTTCAATATGCAAATGAAGTGTTATTTTAAAATGTGCAAACATTTCTGTTGACATATTAGAGTCAACGGTTTTTACAGAGGGGATTATAGATCTCTTTGTATCGCTCCATAAATCAGAAAATACTGCCATAATAATCCATGTTCTCCATGTTTTTATTATTAAATGTGGTATAGATGAGTGTGTGAATGGTGTGTGGACAAAGCCCTCTGTAAAAAGCTTCAGCACACAGAGAGGAATGAAGGTGTGAAGTTTGGTGGATGTCAGAACTACTGAAGTGGAGATTTCTGGATCAGAGTGTGAGAAAAACTCCATTGATAGAAAAGCTCCTTTAAAGAGACGTTTAGTTAAAGTCCAGACATTTAGAAGAGTCTCCAGGTGAAGAGGGTCACAACATGAACTAGTAGATATCACCATCAAACTTCACCACTTCATCACTCACATCAACATGATCATCTTTTGTGTTACAATTTAGGAATAATCTACAGACATGAATGATCAAAGTAGTAAAATAAACACCTAAAAGTGTATTTTAGATGTTTGTGGACTGCATTTTATACTGTCACCTGATTTTTGTCTTAGTTGGAACAGTCATTAACATTTACATAGATTAACATTTAAATGAACTTTAACATTTACGTTGACATTTACACCTCATTAACCTTGTGTTCAGAATCACTTTGTTTTGTAGTTGTGTTTAATTCTTCTGTGGGAGTCGTTTAACGTCGTGCTGTTGTGCTTTTTTAACTTCACAAACACCGTTCGTCTTCAGTCCTCAGACTTTCGGTTGTTTTTGATACCGGTAATTTACATATATGTAAATGACACATGATATGTAAATGTGTTTGTGGTTCTCAGGATTCCCTATGCGACGTGTTCTCCATATGAATGAACTGTATTCTGAGTGAGTGAGTTCACTTTCACTGTACGTCCTGAAAAATCTACAGACTGACAAAAGATTGAATGGATTTTACGGTTGAGAGGACGGAGAAATGAAAATTGTGAAAGAAAGGAGAGGGGGAGGGTGTGTGTGTGTGTGTGTGTGTGTGTGTGTGTGTGTGTGTGTGTGTGTGTGTGTGTGTGTGTGTGTGTGTGTGTGTGTGTGTGTGTGTGTGTGTGTGTGTGTGTGTGTGTGTGTGTGTGTGATGAGGCCTGACTTGGTTAATACGTCAAGGCGAGGTTTGCTTTCTGATGTACACACACACACACACACACACACACACACACACACACACACACACACACACACACACACACACACACACACACACACACACACACACACACACACACACACACACACACACACACACAGAGAGAGAAAGTGATTCTTTTAAACAGCAGTGGTGAAATAAAATCACAGCGATGAATCAACCGCTTGCTTTACAGTCTGAGGAATGTAATAATCTCTCAGGTTGTTCTGCGACGTGGAAAGAACAAACGTAGACTTTTGTTGGCTTTTAGAAACAGCTGTTTCTGTGATAGAGCTGACAACACGAATGCTTCAGGCTGTGGTATCAGGTCACTTTAAAATGCTTTCTGCAGATGTTTCCTCTCCTACAGTCTGGTTTGGAATAACGTCTTTGTGAATTCTTGGCTTGATGAAGACAGAAAGCTGTTAAACTTTTATGGTTCTTCACAACAACAACACTTCTCCGAACCCATAAAGAGCTAGAAAACAACAATCAGTGGTTGAATGTAACTACAGGCATTCACTCGAGTACTTAGTCTTAGACTTGGAGTACTTTCACAGTGTGGTATTAATACTTTTACTTAAGTATGGAATCTAAATACTTCTGATGTACTTAGGTATTTTTACCACTACTACAGTTAATGACAGGATGTCTTCCAACACGCTTCATTGTGTTTCTAGTAAAGCAGATACCGAACTCAAAACCCCAAAACAATTTAATGAATTAAATTAAAAGTAAACAGAAGAGGTTATCTATAACAAAACGTATAAAATGAACTCCGCCACTCCATAGTACAAGATAGGAGAAGTAAGAATTAGACCTCCCTCGTCTAGAGTCGTGCTGGTAAAGGAATAACATCAGAGAAACATACATTGATTTATTTTGTGGTACTGAAACTTGAATGTGTCATGAAGAATATGTCAGCCTAAATAAACCCATTATTCATACTTACATTGCTCAAAGCACCGACGAAAAACTACAAAAAAAACCTACAAATAAATACGACCAGTGAACTCGAATCATTAAGTGTTGATGTGGCTTTAAAAAACAAATGATCCGGACCAATGAGATATGATGAACGACATCAGACCGAAGGAGATCTGGTCAGATGAGGTGAACACACACACACACACACACACACACACACACACACACACACACACACACACACACACACACACACACACACACACACACACACACACACACACACACACACACACACACACACTAGTATTTCCCCCCCCCCACAGGAACCATGAAAGCTTCATCTCAGCTGCTTCACTCTGAGCTTTTGTCCACATGAGCATGAGTGGGAGATGAGTGAGTGAGTGTGTGTGTGTGTGTGTGTGTTGTCTATGTTTAGCCCGCAATTTTCATGCCATGTTACCGTGGCAACCCTCGGAGACAAAAAGGTCAGGTGTGACAGAGTCTCTCTCCGTTTTTTTTCTTTTTCATTTGAGGAACTAAATGAAATCGTGAAGAAAACAAAAGGCGGCGTCTGGCTGCAGGTGAGAGACGAACGGCTGCAGGTGGGCGGAGAGCCGCTTTTAACGGTAATAATGTGATCCTGAAAGCACCTTCAGTCCAGCGTCTCAGCAGAGCGCTGCTCCTCTGAAGCACTCAGAGCCTCCACCTCAGAGGAAGAACTGATGAAGCTCGGCTCGAGTGACGACGCTTTCTACAGCTGGTACTATATGTACCTCTGAGATGTAGTACAGTAAAAAGTACAACATGTACCTCTGAGATGTAGTACAGTAAAAGTGGAACATAGCAGAAAAAATAAATGCTCACGTAAAGTACAAGTACCTCAGATTTGTACTAAAAGAAGAATTGTACTAAGTACCACACCGTGCGCCATCAGCAATGATAAATCCCACAAGCTCTTGCATAACTGGGCTCATTTACATGAACAAATGCCCAATTCTACCGTCAACAGTCACAGTGACGCGCTTGTTGCATGGCAACAAGCAAATTGAAAATGAAAAGGAAAAAAGCAAAACAGAATTGCGCCTCTCCAAAACTTTACGTACCGCCACTGAGGCGTGAAATAAAGTCCAGGAAGCCCAGTTTGAGTGAGTCTGAAGCCCGAATTCTTCTTGAATTAATATATAAAGCTCAAGTTACACGAGTCAGTAAAGTGAAGGTCAGACGTTTTCGGGGACTTTAGAGATAAACGACTCGAGGAAAAAGGTTCTGTTAAGGTTGAACTGAAGACATCAGCTGTTATTAATTGGCCCTCGGTTGAAAGTCGGAGCACTTTTGTCAAAGCCTCCTTAAAAAGAGAAAAGCATTGATTATTGTTAGAGACTGAGCTCAATCTGTCATTGATCGTTGGGGATAAAATTCATCCAATCAGGAGCTCATCAGATCGTATCGACGCTGATTCATTAACGGCGTCTCCTCCACCGAACCCTCGGTTCACTTACAGCCTCCATCTGCTTTCTGTTCAGAGCGTGGAAACCTGCTGCTGCTGCTGCTCTCAGTTCTGCAGGAAACTCAGAAATTAAACACTTTTGCATATCATATATGCAAATATGTATAAGTGGGTATATAATGCCTCCGGTTGCTTCAGGTTTTTAATGAATGGATTAAAACAAAAATGTGCCTTCGGGTTTGTAATTGGCAGAAACTGAAACAGATGATGTTGAATCATTTTCAAAAAAATATTGTTTACATTAAAAAAAAAAGCATTTTAACTCTAAAATGTTGATATTTGCTCCAAAAGTCAAGTATAAGTCGGGTTCTAGTACTACTAGTAGTAATAGTAGTAGGGCAGCAGCAGTGGTGGAAGAAGTACTCTGATCTTGTACTTCGGTAAAATGAGTAATGCTACAGTATAAAAATACTACTGCATTTAAAATTGTATGGAAGTACAAAAATAGTCACATTAAGATATACAAAAAGTATACAACTCCCAGACCGAACAACGCCGTGGTAGAGACCTGTCAATCACTGTGTAGCCCCGCCCCTAAAGCATCCCCTCTTTATGGTCTGTTTGACTCTAAATGGAGCATAATGTACTAAATGAACATCATGCTGTATTGAAGAAGACTGTAAACTAGAGATTGAGACCATAAACTCATGTTTACAATGTTTACTGAGGGAATAAATCAAGAGAGAAGTAGAGTCATTTTAGACTAGACTTCTATACAACCAGAGGAGTCGCCCCCTGGTGGACACTAGAGAGAATGCAGCTTTAACACATTTTCAAAACTAAGAGATGCCATCAGTCTGATTCTTAATTTCAAAATAAGAGATTTTTGTCACACTGTAACACCAGTGACACGACACCAGTGGACCACCACATACTTTTATTGTTTTTGATGTCATTTACATCACGATAGCTATCATGATCATGATGGCTATTGATACATTGTTGCATTTTAAATGTTAGAAAACACTGTTTGTGCTTTCGTCCACAGAATCAACACAAAATAAACTTTCTTAACTATGTTCAAGATGCTTTTTATACACAAAAGTCTGACTGTAATAATGAACCCATCTGTTGATATATCTGTCTCCCTCAATACCTACCTGGTGTTGAGGGTTTTTGGGAGGTCTTTATTGAATACTGTAGATACAGTACTTCTATGGTACAGTCGTGCTCGGCGTGTACTTCTACTAGCAGAGCAATATTAACAGTATTACAGTATTGTAGCCGCACAGAAAGAGACAGATGGAAATGTTTGAATGTGCCGCTCCTCTTTAAATGTAATTTTTCCACCGTATTAAATGTAATTTCACCGAGATATTAAACTATCTCATCTTCTTCCTCTTCACGCTCTCCCTCTCTCTCTCCTCCGCCTCTGCTTGCTCCATCACTTTCCCCTCGTGTTCCTCCTCCCTCCCTCCATCTGTCTCTCTGCCGTAAATGCCAGCTGAAATGAATATGCTTATTCGGCGGGCTGCCGGCTCGTAGCTGCGTGATCAATGAGGCTCCTGGCTGTTGGTTCAGGATCTATAGGGAGGCGGATCATTAAAAAAACAGGGGGAACCGGGCGCGAGCT
Organism: Cebidichthys violaceus; assembly: GCF_023349555.1. Taxonomy (NCBI): domain Eukaryota; kingdom Metazoa; phylum Chordata; class Actinopteri; order Perciformes; family Stichaeidae; genus Cebidichthys; species Cebidichthys violaceus. The sequence continues at coordinate 8,377 of NW_027176971.1, forward strand.
GGTTCATTAAAACTGCATCGCTCATTACGTATCGCAAAGGTGATAATATCGCATTTATCTTAATTTAAATAACTTTGTCATTTGTCTTCGGTTCAGCCTTCTGAAATCAGGATCAGTCAGTTTCCTGTCAGCGTTCAGGAAACGAAAAGGTGTCGATAAGATGAAGGAGAGAGAAAGAAGGAGAGATGGGAGGAAGAGGAGAAGGAGGAGGAGGTAGGGATTAGTGCTTAATGCTGCTCATTTTTAAGTTTGGAGAAAATATCCCCGACAGTCACTCATTCTTCTAGTTTTCATCCAAACTTTCAGCCGGAGTAACGACTGAAGTGAAGTTGAGGCGTCCGATGTTTCCAAAAAAAAATGGTGGAAAGCAAATGTAGTACAAATACCGTACAATTGTATTATTTGAATACAGTCTTTTCAAAATAAAACAAACGTAGTTAAGTTAAGTTTAGGCAACAAAAGAACGTTTGGGTTAAAATAACTACTGAAGTATGCAATTTCCAAGATAGCCAGCCATGTCTCTTATTTTGATATATATATATATATATACACACACACACACACACACACACACACACACACACACACACACACACACACACACACAGAGTATATGGCTTTGAAGAGAGCATTGAGAACAGCTCTGAAAGGCCTGTTAGACCGTCCCAATCACAGACCAGGAAAAAGATTTTTAAATGAATCATGATGCAACCCTCTGGAAAGAGGTTTGCAGTAACATCTTCTCGATGACCAGCAGCCCCAGATTACAGCTAGTTCAATGCAGGCTCACACAGAACGCGCGGAGCTCAACACAGAATGCACTTGATGGGTTTTACCGACACCTTCGCCGAGTCCCCGGTGCTCTCCTCGCTCTCCAGACGGCTACTCTCGCTCAGCACGGCTTCTCACGCCAAACCCCGAAACATTCTGGAACAACATAATCACCATCATCTCACAAATCCCGGTTACTGAATTCCACTTTCCTCTTCGCTCTGCCTCTTAGGACAAATTACACGCATCAGTCACGTAAAAAAAACCCCCAAAAGAACACACACACACACACACACCACAACGCAGTACTTATCACCTTGACAACCATTTCCCAAAAAGACCATTATTGCTCAACTGGAAATACAAAATAACAGCGACACAATGCTGTTTAAGTCATTGTGGTTTGGCTGTGCTTTTTTTCCCACCATGTTTGTAAATGCACAAATGGAATAAAACAGGAAAAAAACCAGAGAGTGCTGTCTGACAGTAAAGTAAAGCAGTGGAAATATAATAAATATAGAGTAAACTCAAACTGATAATGATTCTTTAAGTGTCTAGAATACGTCCACAGCAGTACACCTACTGTAGTAATACACTGACTATGGAGAAGTACTTCATACCGCCACACTTCTAAAACATCACAACTATCCCTTAGAGCAGGCTGGTCTCATCAGCATTCGTAGCTGTGCCTGTGTGAAACACAATGTGCCGTAATTCGTTGATATCCCACTAAATCCTTTCGTATATTAGCCATGTAATCATACAGGAGGAAGTATAAATATGGCACAAATCTACACAGAGGGACTGGTTCAACAAGCTGCGTTATTTTAAGTATTTCACCGTCTTTTCCTAACCCTAAATAAATAGTTTTGTCTGTTTTCCTGTGTAAACGGAAGTTTATTTTGAAAATGCTGTCTGCAGGTAACGAGCGGGAATGGAACCTGTTGGCTTTCGTAGGAAAACGTACACATTTTTTTTTTTTTAAATATTTTTATTTTACATAATGTTGTCTGAGGAAAAGTTGCTTAAAGTAAGTAGAAAAAGAAAGGAGGTGGTATAAAAAAAGGTAAAAAGGCAGTTAGAAAGGAAATAATGAGGTACATAAAGAAAGAAGACGGATAACGAGAGGAGTTGGCAAAAGAAACGAAGAGGAGAAGAGGCACTTTAATGGAAATGGAACAGAGCCGAGGATGTTAAAAGAGTTAAACGGCGTCATTATCACAACTCAGCAAAGTGTTTTTACTCAGGAGAGACAGGAAGTTAGTGTGTGTGTGTGTGTGTGTGTGTGTGTGTGTGAGAGAGAGAGACAGACAGACAGACAAACTTAGAGAGAGAGTGAGACAGTTTTTTCTCGTTGCCAAAGGTCGGCGGATCAACAGCTCGTCTGCTGCTCCGATAACACTCTCTAAATTAGACTGAAGTGATTTATGGAAGAGAAGTCTATCGTCATTACATAGACGGATGAATATTCAGAAAAACCCTCCTTCCTTTCTTTCTTTCTCTATCTCTCTTTCCCTCTCCTTCGTCTTTTGTTCTCTCTTCCTCTTCCTCTCCGTCCCCCTTCGTCAAACAGTCGGAGAGTCTTTAAACAGCAGCTGAAGGATTGAACCTCCCCTCTGCTGAAATAAACTAAATCCAGTCAATAGGACGTTAATGGAAACACAATTTATGACTTTAATTTGACCAAACGGGGTCAAGCTCACACGGATGTGTGTGTGTGCGTTTGTGTGTGTGTGTGTGTTTTACGTTGCTGATATTGAAAGTCAGTCTAAGATTGTAAATTTACGAGCACATACACACAACTGTCAGTATTTCTGTGTGTAAATCAGCTGAAACTGAGCGAGGCTGCAGACAGAAGTACATATTAATGACAGAGCTGCCGATGATGGTTATCTATTAATTATTCCAATAAATAGTCTGGAAATTCATGTTCCCCAGAGAATGAATCCGTCTTTGGTTGTCCTCTTGATGATTGTTAACATCAAGAGGTTACACGAGTTACAACGTTAACCACACGTCACAACGTTAACCACACGTCACAACGTTAACCACGAGTTTCAACGTTAACCACACTTCACAACGTTAACCACGAGTTAAAAAGTTAACCACACTTCACAACGTTAACCACACGTCACAACGTTAACCACACGTCACAACGTTAACCACACGTCACAACGTTAACCACGAGTTTCAACATTAACCACACGTCACAACGTTAACCACGAGTTTCAACGTTAACCACACTTCACAACGTTAACCACGAGTTAAAAAGTTAACCACGAGTAAACACGAGTCACAACGTTAACCACACGTCACAACGTTAACCACTTGTTATGTTAACTACGAGTTACGTTAACCACGAGTTACATTAACCACTTGTTGCGTTAACTACGAGATACGTTAACCACGAGTTACGTTAGTGAGTTACGTTAACCAAGAGTTACGTTAACCACGAGTTACAGCGTTAACAAGTTACATTAACCACGAGTTACAGCGTCAACCACGAGTTACAACGTTAACCAAGAGTTACAGCGTCAACCACGAGTTACATCGTTAACCACGAGTTACGTTAACCACTTGTTGCGTTAACTACGAGATACGTTAACCATGAGTTACAACGTTAGTGAGTTACGTTAACCAAGAGTTACGTTAACCACATGTTACAACGTTAACCACAAGCTACAGCGTTAACCACAAGCTACAGCGTCAACCACGAGTTACAGCCTTAACCACGAGTTACATCGTTAACCACAAGTTACGTTAACCACATGATACAGCTTTAACCACGAGTTACGTTAACCACAAGCTACAGCTTTAACCACGAGTTACGTTAACCACGAGCTACAGCGTCAACCACGAGTTACAGTGTTAACCAAGACTTACGTTAACCACGTGTTACAACGTTAACCACATGTTACATCATTAACCACGAGTGGGAATGTTAGCATTTATTGGACTTAATGCATATACCGTAACCACCAAATCATACCTATTGATCATCAAATCATACCAGCTGTTTATTCTGTATTCTATATTCTCTTTTGTATATTACTCTGAGTTTGATGCTAAACTGCATTTTGTTGTCTCAGTACTTTGTTGCCTTTATACAGCCTCACAGAGCCGCTAGCATGATAGCAGACTTAATATAACGACGGTAATGTCTGTCTCTGTTTTTCCATCCAACGCTTTGGTCCAGAGGAAAATATGGCAACATCTACTGATCTCACTCCTTTTCCCCAGAGGATCAACCTTTTAGAATTTTTAGACGTTCCCTCATGGCAAACTTTACATAGTTTTTAATTTCAGTGATGAAAGATGTTTCCATCTTGAGCAGTATTCATGATTGCAGACTGTGGAGGGCACTGGCAGGACATTAGTATGAGAGAAGAGTTTTGTTTGACTCCGAACAGATCGTGAGGAAGAGGCTGCTGTCAGGATTCTCTCTGCAGATCTGCTGAAACCAGGAAAAAAAATTAATGCAAGCTCAACACTTCTGTTTAACTTCAACTTCCCGCCAGCATCTGCTGCTGTGTTTATTAATGGCTTATTTTCATCCTCTCTTCTTCTATTTATTCTTCCCTTTATTATTCACATTACTGCTTTCATGTTTGTTTTTGTCTTCTTCTCTGTTTTTACTTCATCACTTAATTGAGTTTATTGTTTTTATGCACCAGCTAAGGAGCTCCGATTTGACAAACGTTACTGAATGAACATGACTGATTTATCTGTATTTCCTGACACACACACACACACACACACACACACACACACACACACACACACACACACACACACACACACACACAGGCTTGAGGAAAGGGAAATAAAAGAGATAACTCTGTTATTATACCTCTAATTCTCTCCCTGCCTCAGTCAATCTCTTTTAAGAGGAGTTATAAAACTACTCGACTGCAACTCTTATTAATAATACACTCTCTCTCTCTGTGTGTGTGTGTGTGTGTGTGTGTGTGTGTGTCTTTTTGTACCTTTTATCTTTGTGGGAAGCAGCTTTAGCCCTTCATAGTGAGGACATTATTGAAAGATGTAACAATACTGGTAGGACCAGAGACTCAGATAGAGAGACAGCGTAGGGACACACATTCTAACAAAACAAGGTCTTTCTGTAGGCCGGCGGTCATTCACAGGTAATCAGTCCAAACAGCAAACAATACCAGGCAAAGAGAAGGCAGTGATCCGTGAACCAAGAAGACTGAGCAAACAGTGGGACTCCGGGAAAAGCGATGAACCCGCGGGGATGAACAAAGACAGTCTGGCAGAAGAAAAGAGCAAACCAGGGAGGATGTATAAGGGGAGTGCAGATAAATAAAATCAGGGGCAGGAGAGTAATTGAGGGCAGGTGTGGACAATCAAGGAAGCAAGGAAACACAAAGCACAGGAACTGAAACAACAGTCGAGGTTGCGATATTGTAACCCTTGTTCTATAAGCACAGACGGAGCCCTCTACTGGATTCAATGGGTAAAATCTCAAATCTCGTATTTGCTCACTGAACATTTACATAAACATAACCGGCCAATCAGGACGTGCCACACAGCCACCAAACTATCCTATAGTGGAGGGCTCACTTGTGCTTATTGAACTAGGGTTACAATATCGTAACCGTCATTGTAACTCGTACAGGCTCCGTCTTCTACTGGACTGTGTGGGTACAGTTGGTGGAGACCAATGGATTCACGCCCTGCCGCGGCGTTACATCTAACCAAACACAGTGATCCTGACCTACATCTTCACAACTGAATGCCACCACAGCAGAGTATGGTGCGAATGCGTACTCGTGATGGGAGGAGAGTATTAGTTCCAGTAGAAGGCGGTTTTTTAAAACGGCTGTTTGAGGGTTAAGACTTGGTTTTGAGGTGTAGATGTTTGTGGTTATTGTTTATAACATTCACAAGTACAAGAAGACAATGAGGCCGTCAGATCAAAGGACTGTTTGGTTTACTTAACAGTTTAGAAAAGGTCAAAACCAGGAGACGCTTACATGCATCAAATACTCAGTTTTTTCCCTTTATTCCGAATAAGCTGTTTACCTGGATTAATATTCCACTAATATACCCGTTTACATGCAGTCGTGCATTTTCTGATTAACGTAAAACAACCCGAAAACCTGTTGATGCCCAAGTCCTTCATGATGTTTACAAGTAGCAGTGTTTCTCCTTCTGTTCAGAAACACACAAGACAATCTAGCAGGGATGCAAGTGGACTGAGGCACTGATGAGGGAATGGGCTGCAGGTGAGACGGGCCTGGAAGACCAGGTGAGTTGATTGCATGGTCTGAGTTGCATGGTCTGAGTTGCATGGTCTTGAGTTGCATGGTCTGAGTGACAGGACCTGAAAGGCCACGGAGAGGTAGTGGAAAAAAAAAGGCACATTTCAGTGAAAAAGCGGTGCATTTTGTGATATTGTTCACTTAGAGTTTCCAAGTAATGCAAGTCAATGTCCACCTAAGTGACTGTAACAAGCTGAGTGAGTGTGCTGCTCACTGCTGAGCTCAGCGACGAGTCGGCGACGGATGGAATGGCGGAGTTAAAGAGGACGGGATGAAGTGTGTGTGTGTGTGTGTGTGTGTGTGTGTGTGATGACAGGAAGCGATAGCTGAATTAAAGAGGAAGAGGACGGTTTTAGAACATTAAGGCTCACACACCTGCAGCTGACGGGATGGAATACAGATGTGTGAAGATGCATCAGCTGATCAATTCATGCTTATCCATCACTGGCTCATTCATCAGCTGCAGGGCTGACTGGTAACATCATATTCATGCAGCCATTAGTCTAAATCCGTGTTGCTCTGCTGGTGGAAGTACATTTACTTTTCATGCTACTTTATACTTCTACTTCTCTACATTTCAGAGGGAATTATTGTACTTTTTACTGCACTGTATTGTACTTGTGTTAGCTGAACTTGTCTTTACATCCCAACATTATTCTATCATTAGTTAAATGAACTTCACATCTTTATCTGCTGGGCGCCGCTCCTCTGGTGCTTCACCGAACAGGAAGCTGCAGGTCGTCCTGACCTCAGGCGTCTGATACACATGAAACATCTCCCCGCTTCTAACCCTCACTGACACAGCAGCAGGCTAACACACACAGACACGCACACGCACACGCACACGCACACGCGCACACACACGCGCACACACGCAAAGAATTATAAAACATGAATAAAACATGAGTCCAACATTATGTCCAGCTTGGAATGAGGGAAAACAGAGGCCACTAGGAGATCAGTACGACAACAATAACACACACACACACACACACACACACACACACACACACACACACACACACACACACACACACAGTTGTGAGGTCTGGTGTGTTAATGTGTGTGTTTGTGTGTGTGTGTGTGGGTGTGTGTTTGTGTGTGTGTGTGTGTCTGTGCATGTTTGTGTGTTTGCGTGTATCTGCCCCATGGGCCTGGTTGCCATGGGGACAGTGATAAGGGTTCTAAACGAAACTCAATAATTCATGAGCTGTTGATAAGGTGCTCTCACTCACACACACACACACACACACACACACACACACTTCACGTTCAGATACAATACCCACAATTACGAGAAAACAAGACGGACAAGACAAACAAACAAGATAAACTGTGCAGCACAAACAAAAACAAGATCACACAAGAACAGAAACTCTCCCGTTTACATGAAGCAGCTCTGACATTTGATTCATGAACTTGATACAACGTTTCCTCATAAAGAGGGTTTCTATGATATCTTAAGTGTTCCAGCAATCATGTCAACATGCACACAGTCTTTTCAAAATAAAGTTCTGTCTGCACAGGAAATACTAAGTTAGGTTTAGTTAAAGATGTGAAATACTGAGTTAGGTTTAGTTAAAGATGGTGAAATACTTAGTTAGGTTTAGTTAAAGATGTGAAATACTGAGTTAGGTTTAGTTAAAGATGTGAAATACTGAGTTAGGTTTAGTAAAAAATGTGAAATACTGAGTTGGGTTTAGTTAAAGATGTGAAATACTGAGTTGGGTTTAGTTAAAGATGTGAAATACTGAGTTAGGTTTAGTTAAAGATGTGAAATACTGAGTTAGGTTTAGTTAAAGATGTGAAATACTGAGTTAGGTTTAGTTAAAGATGTGAAATACTGAGTTAGGTTTAGTTAAAGATGTGAAATACTGAGTTAGGTTTAGTTAAAGATGTGAAATACTGACTTGGGTTTAGTTAAAGATGGTGAAATACTTAGTTAGGTTCAAGCAACACAATATAGGAATAGATCGTCATTTGGGTTAATTTAACGTTAAAGTGCCGTTACTGAAGTACGCAAGTTACGTGACGAATAAATGACCGTTGACTTCTCGTTTCTCATGGGGAACTAACAGCGGTCTGCTGGGTGAGAGGCTGGTTTTCTTTTACTACGTAGATAACATACAAATTGATTTCGTGGGGTATCTATGAATTTCTTATTCTTCGTAAACGCTCCATGAGACCAGTCTTCTTTGAAGTAGAAGAACCAGATCAATACCTCACTGACGCGATACCGTAGAGGAACTCAGACCTGAGTCAGAGACAGTTCAGAGACTAGACGGCCCACTGAGGTTCAGTTTCCTGTTTCCGCGTCACCATGGGTTTCACCATTGCCCCGCCCCTTTAGGAGACGAGCTACAGCTCCTAAATCCTTCACTTTATTCACCACGATGCTGTATTTTCCATGTCTTTTAGTTCAGTCCTCAACCTCCTCTACTAGACCATGTTAGCTGTAAGTTAACTCATCCCTGGTCATTAACCTGAAACCTGTGTTTCTGCCTCATGTCTATTGACCAATCCCCGATCGGGCCGCCAGCTGATCGACTGACAGGCCTCCGATAGAGCCGATCAATCGGCCGACCAATGAGGTCATCCGGCCGGCAGCTCGAAACAGCTAGCCAATGAGCAGGCTCGGTGCTGTCCAGAGCTCCGATCGCGACGATTGAGCGAGTGATCGATCACGTGAGAGGGATTCATCTGCTGAGGAGCTGAGGTGGCAAAGTCATTCCTCCTTTTCCTCCTCTTCTTCGTCCTGACCATCTTCTTCTGCTGTCTCTTTCTTCTTCTCTGGTGTCCATTTTCTTCTCTTTCTTGCTACTTTAAATTCTCCTCCTGTGTTTCCTCATCCTACTTCTCATCTTATATCTCCTCTTCCTTTATCTTCCTCTCATTCCCCTCCTCTTCCTCCTTTTTCCTCGCACCAAAATCTGTTTCTCTCCTCTTCTTTCCCTTTCTCTCCTCTTTACTTCACATCCACTTCTCCATGTGATAAAAACCTGTTATTCCCCCCATCTTTCTCCTAATCCTCCCTCTGCAGTGATAACACTTGTATTTCTCCTCCATCTCCTCGTCTTTACACAGTAATAAAACCTCCTCCCCTCCTTTTAATCCCTTCTCCTCGATTCCTAGCTTCACTTTCTTCTTAAAAGAAACTTTCCCTTTTCACCTCCTGAATCTTTTCCTCTCCTCTATCCTGCAGCGATAGAAGCAGTATTACTCCCTGATTTCCTCCTCCTCCTCTCCTGACAGTGATGAAGAGTGTTTTTTCTTCCTCAGACAGGCATTTGTCTCGGAGCAGCAAACTCCTTCAGCTCCTTTTAATTACTTTTTCACGGCTGTTTTGTTGTTCGGTTCAGGGAAACGAGGCAGAGTTAATATGGACACACATATAAACACGCTTAAATACTTGAAAGCTCTGAAATTCAACCCACATTTATTCACTGGTGGTCAATCACATCATTAATAATCATTATTTTTGACTGTTGTTTACGGTGCAATGGTGCAGTAGGTGTTGTGCCACCATTGTCCACAGGGGGCAGCAGTGAGCACATTCCAGTTTGGTCAACACATTCATTCTCCAAACTGTAGAACCGTTTTGTTCAGCTTTAAAACACCTTGTGATCAGTACGTTGGTGAGATATGTGAGGGAAATACAGTTCAGTTGAAATGCTCATTTAGAGATGTGTATCGTTTTTCAATTCTTGACAACTTTTTGGATATTTGGTGCAACAGAAACATTTCTGTTGGTGTTAAAACAGAATTAGGATTCAGTCACAAGAGGTTGTTTTATCTTGACTGTGTAGACAAACAGGACAACCAATAGCCTAAACGTGGCTGGTTTCTTCATGATTTCATGCTTGAGTGTACTTTTACCACACTCAAGTAAAACAAACTTACTCTTTATTAGTGTTTCTACCTCCATATGAGTCAACTTATGACTTGTTTGCAGAAACGAGTCTGAGGCGACAGGGAATTGGGCTCAAATGCAGACAAATCGAGCAGCCAGGAACAGTTCAGGGATTTATTGAAGGTATGATACGTGAGCTCACTGGCAAGTCTTAACAGAAGCAGTAATGAGTCCACAGGGTAGCAGGAACGAGGCGGGGGAAAGTTCTGGCAGGCAGCCAGCTATAGATGAGGGTTCAGGGATTAGTCCAGGCCGAGACAATATAGGATTCAGGTTTTTAGAGGCTTGGAATCTGGTTGAAAATGAGTGGAAATGGGCTGGTTTTATACTTTAGGGGTATTGAGGGAAGTGGGAAGAGGTGAGCAGGTGGGTGATGGGAAATTGGAAGGAACGTGGCTGAGACAGGTGGAAAGTCTGAGGGCATCTTGTGGATATAGAGAAGGGCTCTCGAGGCATAGTGTGATACTGTGAGCAGCTCAGAATGTCTGTTTGTCATGATTATGTAGACACGTTTGAGAAGTGCAACCTGAGAAATGTGTCTCAGGTTTCTTACTCATCAGTGTCGATCAGTGATCTAATCAATGCAAAAAATCTAATTCACTGTGAAGAACAGTGTTGTAGTCAAGACCACCTAAACCAAGACCAAGTCAAGACCAAGACCAGAGTGTATCAAGACCAAGACTTTAACTGGTTGAGATCAAGTCAAGACTAAGACCAGAGTGTATCAAGACCAAGACTTTAACTGGTTGAGTCTAAGTCAAGACCAAGACCAGAGTGTATCAAGACCAAGACAAGACCAAAACTTTGAGGGGACAAGAGTAAAGACCAAGATGAAGACAGGGTGAGACCAGGTCATGATATGAAATAATATAAAATACAAGATTACGAGACAACACCTTAAAAAGGTACAACACTTGCATAGTGATTGACTCGCTACGAAACTGCATTGTCAATTACGTTTAAGGGGAAAGTATTTTGTCCTGGATTATGTTTGTTTTTGACAGACCACAACAAGCTTTCTAATCATAGTCCATGCAGAGACAAAGTCAGGGTTGATGGATGGGTCAATCTAACACAGGACTTAGAACCAGAAGACCACTGTTAGTGTCTCGTGTTAAACCAAAGGTATATGGTGACTCATTTTAATTTACGTCAGTAACTTAAATGACGTAACAAACGTAGTTATTCAAAGCAAATTATTAATGATATTTTACTAAACCTAATCAAGATGTTTGTGGTGTTTTTGTTTTGCTTTGTTTCAATTCCCAACGTTAATCATGTGTTTAAAACTGCGAGCGTAACCTGGGAGGGAATACTCATTGACAATACAGTTTAGTTGTATGGGAACATCATTTTGTAGGAAAAAGGTTTGATTTAAGACAACGTGGCAAAGAAAGTCACTCCAAGACCAAAACAGGTTTAAGGTACTTCAAACTGACACAAATCATCGGCTTTTTATGTGTTTCTTTAAAAACATAATTGGTTGTCAATGCAGAGTCCTCACAAGCATATGTAAACCGCTGTGTGTGTGTGTGTGTGTGTGTGTGTGCTGCAGGGTTGTTGTGCTGGGTTAAACAGGGAGGCTCTGTAGCATAAATGAAGTGCCCCCCGGCTGCTCCGGGCTCAGATGGAGCGTTTGGTTTGTCCTTCTGCTGCCGCCTTCAGGGCACCAGGAGCCGGGTGGAGCTGAGCAGAGAGGAAGAGGAGGGAGGAGGGGACTAGTCGGCATCTGGGTCTCTCTCTCTCTCTCTCTCTCTCTCTCTCTCTCTCTCTCTCTCTCATCTTTTTGTTTTTGTCTCAGTCGCTCGCCTCATCTCTTTTACATTTAATGAATGGTTTCTCTGTCTTTTGAACTTCTGTTTTGAATTTAAATTCAAATATAAAAAAATTAAAGAAAGCAACACAACAAAAGGTGACGACAACTGCAAGGAAAAAATAAAAGAAATGTTTCTGGCAGCGACGCTTGCAAAACACTGTTTCCAAGACTGAAAATCTCTGCCTTCTATCAGTAACAAGTCATTCAATCAACGGAGTGTCATCAGCAAAGAAAGACACATTACAATACATTTTAAGAAAATGATAGCATAAAAAGAGGTTTCACTTTGTCGCTGTTATCGTGGCTGAAATGATACATTAAGGGTGCTTTATAGTCCGTTTTGCGAGTCCAAATCAAACAGAGATTGATACTTTTGGTAAGTTTTCTATTTATTCTGGTTCGGTTTCACAGTGAACAAATCGTCTTTTTCGTTTCGAGAGCTGCCACTTCTATACGGGGGATTTCCGACATTGAAATATAATGCGTGAACTCAGCACTAGAGTACAATTACTGTGTTCACAACTGCTCAAACAAACTTCTCACTGATGTGTTTTTAATTGTTTGTTGTTGTTTTTTGGACGACGATGGAGCTCAATAGCACAGAGGAAGAAGATACATCAGGCTTTTGTTACTGTTATGATTCCTCCCCTCTGTCTCTCTCCTGATGATGCATTCAGGTCGTCGTTTGCAGCTTTAATTGTGCGAATGTGTGAATTCATCCCGTTAATGTGGCACGTTTAAACATACCTCTGACGGGTTTGTGTGAATTAGCTCCAAATTAAAAGCGACAGCTGAGATGAATGTTTCATCGATGGTGGCGACAGATTAATCACCGACCGGCTGTAAGACATATGAATCACCACGAGGTTGTTCTAAACACACGGTTAAACGTGTGTTCATGCTGCAGCGATGTGGCTGTGCTGCGTGTCCATTGATTCGTGTGACTGACTGTAAATCGATCGATGAGCGTGACCTTTGCATGTTGCATGATGGGACGGTTCACCCATGTCAGGACTGACTGTGTGCGCGAGTTGATCTGGTTAAACTGCATGAGAGGCTTCACCTCATTATCATACCATAAATGAATCGTGCTGATGCAGGAAGTTTAATCCTATTAATCACTGGAGATAATTCCTCTTAACTATTAGAATTAAACATTTTCACAAATGATCAATTATTTAAAGTCCGTCGCAAATAATGAGGGAGGTTTTTTTTTTTTTTTAAATCCTTCCCACCTCGCTGCCAGGATGAATTGTTTTCCTATTTAAAAGTACAAATGAAACTTCCCCAGTTGATTACATGAATTACAATGTTTCAATATGCCTACGAGGCATTATCTTATTAAATCATTTGCATACATTTCCAAAGCAGAAGTCTGAACATTGGATGAAGCCAGGTTGAAATTTCTTGTTTCATTTTGTAGATATAAATGTTTCTAAAGAGGGAATCTTGGATTTATCTTTCAGTCACTCCATAAATCAGAATATACTGCAATAACAGCAATAAAAAAATAATTTGTAAATAATAAATGTCGTTGGTTTGTTTTTATCGTCCAGCTAGGAATAACTTCTTTTGGAGACATTACATTACAAAAAGTTATTTCAAAAAAGGTTTAAAGTCCTGTGTTTGTTGGACCTATCCACCTCCCATCCCACAAAATATAAGTGGTCGACCTGTCAATCACCATGTAGCCCCGCCCCTAAAGCATCCCCTGCTTTAATGGTCTGTTTGACTCTAAGTGGAGCATAATGTACTAAATGAACATTATGCTGTATTGAAGAAGACTGGAAACTACAGATTGAGACCATAAACGAACATTTCAAGTTGTTCTTTGGAGACACAATAGAAAGAGAAAGTAGAAAACTTCTACTGCACACAATCGCAGCTGGATGTGAAATCTGCCCGAAAATCTTTAAACTTAGTTATCATGGATGGAAAGAAGCTTTAACTCACCTCTGAATTGTGTTTCAAGTTTTACAGAGTGATTCCTCCGCAGAGATTTAAAGGAACCAGAAGCTGTCACTTTAAAAAACAAAACAGAAGAACTCTCTGACTTCGTTTGAGCACCTTAAAGTGCCCCAAATCCCCTCCCAGCTTTTGAAAGCAATAAAGGAGAGCCGGGCAGGAAATTTGAGGGGATTTGTTGGGGTTTTTGTCGGCAACAACAACAAACGTTATTGTGTGTGTGTGTGTGTGTGTGTGTGTGTGTGTGTGTGTGTGTGTCTTTAAGATTTCATATTCATGTTGTAGAAATTTACATGACAGAACGTTGGAGAACAGAAAGAGAATGAGAGTCTGCGTGTCTCAACAGAGCAGAACTGACACCAATCTGTCAGACATCCCCCCCACACACACACACACACACACACAACACACACACACACACACACACACACACACACACACACACACACACACACACACACACACACACAATAATGAACATAAAATGAAGACGAAGAGAACAAAGAGGAGGAAGACGAGTCTGTCATTCAGATGACAAATTCTGTGTTTTTCAGCCTGTCATTTTACTGCAATACTCCCTCCCCCTCTCTCCCCTCCCTCCCCCTCCATCCCTCTCATTTTGCTTTATTGACATGAGTGTAACAAAGACAATGATGCCAAAGCATCAAGTAAACTACTAAGAGATTCTCAAGACAAAGGTGCAGTTCATTTAACATTAGTGTGTGTGTTTGTGAATCTGTTACCTTTCCCTCTTTCTCTCCTCCAGACTATTCAGTCTTCATGGCTTCAGGGTTCTCTCTCCCTCCTTTCTCCCCCCCCCCCCCCCTCTCTCCTTCTTTCTGGCTCTCCCTTAATGCCAGCGTTAATAGTTTGGTAGTAGTTAAGTTTAGTATTATTGATATTTGGTCGGTTCTGAAGAGTGAAGCCAAAGCTCCACGTGTTAAAGCTGCATTCTCTCCAGTGTCCACCAGGGGGCGACTCCTCTGGTTGTATAGAAGTCTAGTCTAAAATGACTCTACTTCTCTCTTGATTTATTCCCTCAGTAAACATTGTAAACATGAGTTTATGGTCTCAATCTCTAGTTTACAGTCTTCTTCAATACAGCATGATGTTCATTTAGTACATTATGCTCCATTTAGAGTCAAACAGACCAGAAAGCAGGGGATGCTTTAGGGGCGGGGCTACCACGGCCTCACTCCGCCGCCGTCCATGTATGGTCATTTTCGTTCAGTGGTTGCAAAAAAATCCAAGATGGTTGTAACATTATTCAATCTGTTTATGTCTGAACAAGAGAGGAAACACTGGGGTTGCGACAGACAGCGATCCGGGAACTGAAGTGCAACCTGCCAGCAATCCACCCGCCATGAACCGAGCTTCACTGCTCCTGTTGCGCTTGAACTCGCGCTGTACTCAGATGTAATGTGGAGGACAGAGGCGGGAAGCGCTAGAAACCAGGGGATTGAGCGCCGTCGCAGCGGAGGCTCCCCGCTGATCTCCAGCAGCTTCACTGATGTGACGCTCCGGCGGGAGGCGAGTCGCTTTCTCACTCTGCTGCTTTTGTTTTTCTCACAAAACCAACACAGGAAGCACCAAAATAACGGCGACAAGACGGCGACAACAGCGGTGAAATGTGGAAGATCAGACTGTACAACAACTTTGGATAAACAACAAGCACACAAATAACTCCTCGCTTTAAATTGAACCTTATTTTTGACTTTCAATTTACAGAGCCTCTTTTGTGTGACTCATCCACGCGTGTTGGAAGCAGGTCTGTGCAGCTTCTCTCAGCTCCTCGGAGGTTAGGATTCCTCGCGTGTCCTGTTCTTGTTTCTTCTCGGCGGTGAGTGAAACGCTCCTTTTTGAACTTGCAAAGCGGGCGTCTCTGTTGCTGCGGCAAAGAGAAACGAATCCTACAGGAGGGGTTTGAACCTCGGCGTGTTCGGGATGCGCACGTTCTTTAAATTTGGTGTTTTAGATTGGTAATAAAAGCGTGTTTGACGGGTCGGCGTCTTCAGAGAGACGGGGTCACGGCTGGAAGCGACGAGTGTCGGACAAGAAAACATTGAGGTCGCTGCTGTGAGGATATGAGAACCCTGAACCGATGACTGACAGACAGACAGACAGACAGACAGACAGACAGACGGGTCCTTTCACGGGTTCAAAGTGTCCATCAGACCTTCCTGTGGTGGAGGAGTGATGCAACAGGCAGAAACACCATCACACACACACACACACACACACACACACACACACACACACACACACACACACACACACACACACACACTTTCGTATGTGCATGAATGCACTAAAAGGAGACGTATAGGTCGTGTGTTTCTGGAGAAACCGGATCGCATGGGAAGCACCAACAGCACCAACAGCTTTAAAGGCGTTCCACGTTTGTCACGATAACATATTTAATAAGCTTTCAGCATTTCATTAAGCGCCCCATCGCTACCACGCAGAGCCAGGTTTAGGAAAAAACGTCACGGTTTGAAGGGAAAACAATGCAACATAATTCAACGCATCTTCAGACAATGGTTCGTATGATATTCTTCCAAAAGTTCCCCCTCATTGTTTTGTGTTTTCCTACAAAAGCCAGCAACACGAGTCAACTTCAGCTCGGTACGCGCAAACTGTCTTTTCAAAATAAACTTCGTGAGGTTTAGGCAACAAAACTACGTAGCTAGGTTTAACCCAAAGCCTGCTCAAACGTGGTAAAAGACTACTCAGACGACAAACGTACACAGGAACGCCTCCGATACGTTGGCGTCTCGTTCTCACTCCAACTTGTCACTTATTGACGCTTTCAAAATAAACTTCTATCTTCACAGGAAACAACGTTTTGGCCACAAAACCACTTGGTTAAGTTCAGGAATAGATTTGGCTCAAAATAACTTCGGCGGTGTCGTTACTGAAGCGCTGTGATGAATGAATGAATGTGGTCTCCTGGGTTTGTTGTGCAGTCTGGTTCATGATTATGATATCGACAAATTACAAATTGCGTCAAATGACAAACAAACTAGAAGTTGAGTTGACTTCCTGTTCACAGATGCGTGTTTGTTGTGTTCCTGTTCTCTGCAGGTTGTCGCCTCTCTGTTTATCCGTCACGCTGTGTGTTGGATGTGTTGATGATCTGAACACATCGGTGGAGCCGTCGCATGCAGCGTTTGACGTGTTGATTACTGATATCTGTTTGAGACAATGAAACGAATAACTTCTCTGAGTCTGGTAGAGAAATGCTGCCGTACTAATCCTGATTAAACGTGACTTCTCTTATGTCGACGAAGGGACAACGTACAAAGGAAAATGCATTATTTAATATATTTGGTTTTTATCCTAGTATTTTTTATTTATCATATTTTGTTTTTATCCTAGTATTTTTTATTTATTATATTTGGTTTTTATTCTAGTATTTCTTATTTATTATATTTGGTTTTTATTCTAGTATTTTTTATTTATCATATTTTGTTTTTATCCTAGTATTCTTTATTTATTATATTTGGTTTTTATTCTAGTATTTTTTATTTATTATAGTTGGTTTTTATTCTAGTATTTTTTATTTATCATATTTTGTTTTTATCCTAGTATTTTTTATTTATTATATTTGGTTTTTATTCTAGTATTTTTTATTTATTATAGTTGGTTTTTCGTCCTAGTATTTTTTATTTATTATATTTGGTTTTTATCCTAGTATTTTTTATTTATTATATTTGGTTTTTATCCTAGTATTTTTTTATTTATTATATTTGGTTTTTCATCCTAGTATTTTTTATCTATTATATTTGGTTTCTATCCTATGATTTTAATTTAATATATATTTTTTGTTTTTTTTTAACACTTTAATACAGCATTGTGATCCTCTACATGTCCTGTACATACGACAGAGGGGACAATAAAGTGGACTTGAACTAAAGCTGTCAGATAAAAGTACAAAGAGTGGAGTAGAAGTACAACGTAGCATTTAAGTACAAAAATGTACTTAAGTGCAGTACTTGAGTAAATGTAAAGAGTTACTTTCCACCACTGTCCTTAAGTTATATGAAGAACCACAAAAGAAAGACTAAAAACTTAACACTTTAATGTTTCTATTTATTTATTTCTCCTCAGTCAGTTGGTTTTTTTTGCTATAAAATGATGTTTTATTTGACTTTAAAGTGTTTTTATGTTGTTTTCTTTTCTCCTCGTTTTTTGCTGTGAATGCCTAAATGGCAGAATGTTAAATCAAACAGCAGGCAGCATGAAAACTCTCCACACCATCATTCAAAAAATGAGTCCAAGGCTAATTATTCTCATTTCAGCGGCCTACAAAATATAATTCATTTGCTAATAAACAAACAGAACTCCTCTGGCAGTGCGCCCGGAGCGGACCACCTCCGAACTCCACCTGACTCATCGTTTACTCCGGCGTCTGCGTCCCTCCGGCGACAGAACGATGGAACGTGTGTTCTACGCAGACGACCTTGAACGAGGACCGCAGCGTGAATCTGTCCTCACGGGAGGAGCGGCTGCAGGGCTGCAGAGCTATCAATAAATACAGAAGAAGAAGAAGAAGAAGAAGAAGAAGAAGAAGAAGAAGAAGAAGAAGAAGAAGAAGACTCTACGGTCATGTGGTCTCAGTGGTCTACACCTGAATGATGGCGCTCTTCAGAGAGTCATAGAGGGAATTGGCTTGATCAATCGTTCACATTTAAACATCATATTAAAAATCTCATCACCGGACTCGTCAGAAGCTCAGACACAGATCCAGCTCCCCTTTGATTTGTGGTAAAAGTTCCTCTTCATCCATGAATCCCTCGTCGGACATCCACCCTCTTCTACACAGTAACATCTGCGCTGCACTGGAACTCACTAGCTGACACATTGTGAAGATGGACGCTCGATGATCTGACAGCGCTTCACCTCGGTGTTCTCCATGGTTTTCAGTGCGGTGCTGTTTAGTTTTGATTTGTTTTATTATTTCTGTCATGTGAATGTAGCGCGAGTTCTGCTTCTTCTTCGAATGAAGTCCTTTCAAAATAAACTTCCGTCTTCACGGCAGACAGTTTAGTTCGGTTTAAACTACACAACTACTAAAGTTCAGTAAAAGATGGTGAAATACTACCATATGATACCACAGTTTACTTGATATTCTATTCAATGATATGCTGTACTATACTATGCACTATGTTATACAACATCACTGCTTCACCTTGTGTCTCAGAATGTACCATATTATACTGGATGATGTGAACAGATCCTTGATTCTTGCACTATAACAGTCTACATATACTTTATCATAACATGGCGCTGGTCTCATTTCACTCCATTTCTGTTCTTTTTCTCTACAACAACAGACATATTTCCCTGCCGGGGATCAATAACGGCTGATCTTATCTCTCATGAATAAAACATGGCGCACTGGAGAAGAGTCGTGTGATTTTATTTGAAATTATTTAGAAGTGAGTTTAGAATTCATGATTGTACAGAAAAGCTCTCTGTGAGTATATAGAAATGATTTTTAGGCAATTAAATGTTATTTTTAAGAGCGCTATTTGAACACAATTCAACACTTTTATTAAATATCAGCAGAAAATAGCTCCTGTTATTGGGTCCTATTTGTGAATGAAAATACAAAAATACAGAAAACGTCCTCGTAGATGCGTTTTATAGAAAGTGCAAAAATAATATATGTGTAAATATTTCTTGAAGTCATGAATGCGTGCATTCACGTGTGTCATGCTGATTGTTTGTTCTTGAGCGTTGCACGTTAATGTGTCATTCTGTTAAGCATTGTGTCCTCTTGTCTTCTTGTGTTTAATTGTCCTCCATTGAATAATACTGTAAGTTGAATTTGTGAGTGAGACTCTGACAGACGGAAATGTTTCGCTGTGATTTCCCTGCAGGCTGTTCTTACATTTAACTGTGTTCAACCCACAACATTCAAATGACATAAATTATTCATTACATCCACAAGCTGTGTGTGTGTGTGTGTGTGTGTGTGTGTGTGTGTGTGTGTGTGTGTGTGTGTGTGTGACAGTGTGGGTGTGTGTGTGTGTGTGTGGATTTTGAGCTAATAACTCGTTTATAGAGCCGACTGTTAGCACAGCTTTCAATCCGTTGTTTTTATGTGTGCTGATTTAAAAAGCAAATTATTTTTAAAGACAGAGGGGGAGAAAAACATTCTCTGAAGGTGTAAAACATGGGAGTCACAATCAACGTGTCCCTGCAGCTTTATTTAGTGATGTGAATACCTTCTTCTGATCTGTCAATTGCAACAGAAATACAGTAATTAATACAAAAGATGAAAATGAATTATGTGAAATACAGGTAGTAGTCAACAAAGCTCCATCCAGCTCCTATACGTGCTGCAATGTAGATATAAAAAGCTGATACTTTGCCTATAACTAAATGATTGAATCACATACTCAATAATACATTTGTTGCGACGTCATCGCAATAAACTCTAACTGGAGACAGATGGTGGAGACGATCAGATCAGATGGCGGTTTGCTGAATAAACATGGCAGCAGCTGAATGTTGAATGTAAAAACGGGTGTTTCTCTTACATATAGTTGACATGAATTGCTGCAGTGCTCTATATATATGGACGGATTACTGGATTACAGGGGGCTCCACCTCCAACACGAAGACACAAAATCACCACGGAGAGACGAAGACATACAAGACAACCACAAAGAAATGCAAAACAACAACAACAGGGATGCTGAGCAACCACAACGAGATGCAAAACAACCACAACGAGATGCAAAACAACAACAAAGAGACGCAAAACAACAACAACGAGGTGCAAAACAACCACATCGAGAGGCAAAACAACCACATCAAGATGCAAAACAACAACAAAGAGACGCAAAACAACAACAGGGATGCTGAGCAACCACAACAAGATGCAAAACAGCCACGAGATGCAAAAACCACAACAAGATGCAAAACAACCGCAACGAGATGCAAAACAACCACAATGACAAACTAAATGACCAAAAAGACACAAAACTACCATGAACAGGCTAAAAATCAATGCAAAACAACGTCAACTTCTGTTGTTCTGTTGTTCCCCAACTGGTGCAATAAAAGGCAGGTTAACAATGGGGGCTCAAATAAAGTAACTTGTTATTTATTGCTGCAGGTTCCACGTTGACGTGTGCCCTCTGACCTTATCTCCATACCATTTGGCTGCCTGAGAAGTTCGTGAATTCGGAATGTGAAGCTTCTGTGAAGCTCATGGAAGACAAATGAGTGGGAGATTAAAAAAAACCAAACAGAGTTTTTCTTTGCCGCAGTTGTCACGTTTGCCTGGTTTCCAAGGAAACTGAATTATTTTCCTTCAGATGAATCCTGATGCAGTTTTCACAGTTTGTACTTTTATAGATTTCTTCATACAGGGAACCTTACACATCTGCCAGTTTAACCACATGCTTCACATTATTGAACAAGTGTAGAAATATATTGTGGTTTTAGTACTGGACGCACACAGAAGTCCGGTCCTCATAGCGGGGTTGCCAGGTTTGACCTCTTCCCTAACTACTGACAATAAAACCCAGCTGATTCCAGGATGGACTCATAACTAGCTTGTCTGCTAACAACATACAACATGTGAATCATGTCTGCTGTTTGCTGCTGAGCAGTGGCTTCATCAGAGATTGAACGATTGAATTGAAACACTGAGACTCAAAATGGCCACAAAGAGATACAAGAAATCTACAAAGAGACACAAACAGCTATAAAGAGACACAAATAGACTCACAATTAATATAAAAAGGGGGCAAGTCAAACACAAAAAGACATAAAATGAAGACAAACAGACGCAAAACAACTACAAACAGACGCAAAACAACTACAAACAGACGCTAAACGGCTACTAAGAGACACCAAACTACTACAAAGAGACACAAAACAACTACAAACAGACGCTAAATGGCTACAAAGAGACACCAAACTACTACAAAGAGACACAAAACAACTACAAAGAGACACCAAACTACTACAAAGAGACACAAAACAACTACAAAGAGACAACAAACTACTACAAAGAGACACAAAACAACTACAAAGAGACAACAAACAACTACAAAGAGACACAAAACAACTACAAAGAGACAACAAACAACTACAAAGAGACACAAAACAACTACAAAGAGACAAACTACTACAAAGAGACACAAAACAACTACAAAGAGACACAAAACGGCTACAAAAAGACACAGAACAACTGTAAAGAGACAAGAAAAACTACAAGGAGACACCAAACAAAAACAAAAAGGGGCAAAACATCCGCAGACAAATACAATATCTACAAAAGACCAAAACAAATCCAAAGTTGCACGAATCAACAAAGAGACGCAAAACGACTAGAAAGAGACACAAAACAACAACGAATACGCACTAAACAGGTCTTAAGTTATGTGCTCCTACAGTATGTAGGGGAGGTGGTGGGACCTTTTCAATGTCTGTGCCCAGGGGCCTGTTGTCTCATAGTCCGCCCATGTCTGAAGCCCCGACGCTCAGAGAGCATTCAAACCATGAACTAGGTGCTGAGTATCGTTGGTGTTTCCAGCTGTGACTTCACATTAAGGGGCCGTGAGGAGCACCACTGTCATGTTCCAACAACAACATCTAAATCCACCTCGAGTGGAGGCGACTCTTGTTCTCCGTAACACTTCTCTTCTCTTTAAACGACTCAAAGGATCTGAACACTTCTGCCAGCTTTGAGGCGGACAAGTACATTTTTGTGGGTCCGTTTTTGTGCCGTCGATGCAGTTTCTTTATTTTTGTTTTCATGAAACCGCTCAGAGAGTTGACCACAGCTGTCACACTGCTGAGACTGTAATCCTGTGTGTGTATGTGTGAAGAGTGTGTATGTGTGTGCATTACTGATGTCGTGGGGACATAAATCTGTTTACACAGCCACATTGTGGGGACTCGCCTTCCTTTTGGGGACACAACCCCAAAACATAAATCATTATATTTACTTAAGGTTTGTATTAAACAAGTAACGCTTATGGTTAGTCTGCAGGAAATAAAGGTTCTCTAAGTGATGGAAACACGACTGTGTGTGTGAGAGAATGTGTTTGCGCTCCAGTGGATTTCTGAAGGTGTAACTTAGTCTTGTATTGCTGCCGACACTGAAACCTTTTTAAGCTGTCAGACCCAATATCTGGTCTTTACAGCAGCGGCTAAAAGGTGTGTGTGTGTGTGTGTGTGTGTGTGTGTGTGCATGGGTTTACTGAGTGTATTTTCTGTGACAGTATAACAGCGCTGTAAATGGAGTTTAAATTTTGCATGACCTGTATGACCTTAAACTCACTTTCTTTTTCTTTTTCTTATCTGGCACACACACACACACACACACACACACACACACACACACACACACACACACATTCAGTGCTTCTCTCCGCAGTGTGACAGCTGTGGTCGTGACCTCAGATGCACAGAGCTGTTTCTTGAAAACAGCTAAAAACTGCTGCAGAGACATGCAAAAAAAAAACCAACAAGAGGGAAAACAAAGAACTTCTTTGAGGTCTGATCTGAATAAAAGAAGTTACGCAGTCACCATGAAGTCACCCGTTGGTTTGTGCACTACACTTTTGAAGCCTTGAGTTCGGCTTTTGTGGTTTCTTGCTGCCGCCATCTTAGCTTTTGGTTGGTCCCCATCTTGGTTTTGGGCTTTGACCATCTTGGATTGGTTTTCTTCTTGGTTTTTGTCCGTGGCCACCTCGGTTTTTGGACCAACCATCTTAGTTTTTGTCTGTTGCCTTCTTGTTCTTGTCTATGGCCATCTCTGTTTTTGGACAACGCCATCTTGGTTTTTGTCCATGGCCATGTTGTTTTTTTGGCGTGGCCATAGAGGTTTTTTGTCCGTTGCCATCTTAGCTTTTGGCCTTCGCGATCTTGGTTTTTGGACGTTGTCATCTTGGTTTTTGTCCGTGGCCACCTCGGTTTTTGGACCAACCATCTTAGTTTTTGTCTGTTGCCTTCTTGTTCTTGTCTATGGCCATCTCTGTTTTTGGACAACGCCATCTCGGTTTTTGTCCGTAGCCATCATCGTTTTTGGTTGTCAATTTATCTTGGTTTTTAGCCATCGCAATCCCGTTTTTTTGGCCGTCGCCATCTTGGTTTTTTGGCGCCATGTTGGTATTTACCCGTCGCCATCTTTTTTTTTTTGGCAGTTGCCATCTGTGTTTTTGTCTGTGGCCATCATTGTTTGTTTTCCGTGGCCATTACAGTTTTTAGCCATCATCTTAGTACCACTTACCTAGTAGTATTATCTTGTAATGACTTCAGTGACTCCCGGTAGGTGTATTCATCCTGAACTATGAATGCATTCCTCTCTTACGAGGAGTGTGATCAGAGCCACATGTTCATTTTCTATCA
>NW_027176971.1:45000-48245 GCF_023349555.1 Cebidichthys violaceus
CTAGAGATTGAAACCATAAACTCATGTTTACAATGTTTACTGAGGGAATAAATCAAGAGAGAAGTAGAGTCATTTTAGACTAGACTTCTATACAACCAGAGGAGTCGCCCCCTGGTGGACACTAGACAGAATGCAGCTTTAGGACTCTTCAGAACCGGAGGGTGACGTAATCACACCTGAAGCTGCTCTTCAAGTCGTGATCTGAGGACAAAAACACGAGGACCTAATGTCCAAACGGTCCGACCGGACGACAGACGGGGTCGCGGTGAAGCAGCTGTGTTTTGCGCTGAGGCATCGTGAGGTTTAAACACACAGACAGACACTCAGACGCTCCTGCCAGCTCCAGATGCATTGTGGGTACCAGGGGGGCAATTTAGTTTTGAGTGCTTCTGTCTGAGCACGACGGCCACTCTCACACACACACACACACACACACACACACACACACACACACACACACACACACACACACACGCGCAGACATGATTCACCGTGCTGACTTACAACCCAATTTACAGGGGGAGAGTGTCACTGATGACCTGGCAACGCGGCGGCCTCTTTATTTACTATCTGGCAACCCGACATCACATTTACTCTCCGCTGAGCCGAGGAGACACCCGACCACGAAGCGTCCTCCCTTTAGGAAACAGGTAACCCGCTCGCAAGGACAAAGTCATTTCCACGCCGGCGAGGAGCTAATCGTCCCCCCCCCCCCCCCAAACAAGCCAGATTACCCATCATGCTTTGCTCTGGATTGATGTGAAAAAAAAAAGAAAAAAGAAGAGACTCATTACGACAAGCGGTGCGTTGTCATTAGACTCAATGGCGGCATTATCACAGTGTGTGTGTGTGTGTGTGTGTGTGCCAGATGGTGATGCATCAACCATGCAGTCATTAGGGGGAAATTAGAATAATGAACAAACTGTCTGTTTGTCTCCTTCAGCTTCTTCCCGACAGCCTCCATCACTCTACATACAGGAGCACTCACAGAGAACAAGCACCTGTAGCTCCACATTCAACATGCTGCACAAACGCTGAGCGGCGTGAAGGAGGTCACATGACCGGCGTGAGAACGAACTCCCCTCTGAGGCTCCTCAGCACGAGGCGGACGCTCCTTTTTTTTTTTTTTTATCTCCAGTCCCCGACATGTTTACAGCGATAATATAAGAGGATGTTACAACATGTTGAGAAGCACTTTGTTAATCCCTCACCGAGGAACGCTCTCTGTTGTTATTTCATCGTCTCTCTCTCCATGTAGAGGCGCGTTGGAGCCACTTCTTATCGGAGCAACACATATATTTATGAATGTGTATACGCTGCAGTCAAGTTTGACTAAATACATCTTAAAGAGCGAGCGGAATTCTTCTCACAATGAGACTTAAAGTGACAGACGTAATTCACGGCACAGTTCAAACAGGATCCACACACTGCACTACGTATTTATTCCCCTTGCCCCCTCTATTAAAGTCATTTTAATGGTTTTTATTGAACACTTTAAGGGGAGTACACGCTTTTGCTTCCAATTGTACCGCCTGTTTACATCTCTGTGTATACACGCAGGAGAGCCGCTGCTTCTCATGCACACGCCTACATTCCTGTTCACACAAAAATGATTTTGAATGGAATGATCATTGTTCTTCTCAGTGCTCGTTGTGCATGTGAGACGTGGGACTCGGACCCTGTTGTGTAACATCTTCTCCACATCCAGTTCCACGTCTTTGCATCCAGTACGTTACATTTTATTTCACTGAAGCTCTTATCAGAAGGGTATACCGGTCCACAGATTCCATCCGGACCTGCTGTTCTCCACCTGTCCACCAGGTGTCCTCACCGCTCCCAGTCGCATGACTCCTCCATCCACCTGCACACCTGTTCCTGTTGATTCTCCTAACCACGGCCCTCCCTCACAGTGTTTAATCCGTGCCTCCTCCTCGTGCTCCTCTTAGCCCTCCAGCCTCTGGACCCCCTCACCTGCCCCAGTCCTGTTTATTCTCTTCCATACCATAAGCTTCCCTTGGTTTTCCACTAGATTTCTGTGTTTTCTGTCCCTTCGCTGCCTCGTACTCACCTGTTTCACAGAGGACATGCAGCTAGCTTAGCTCAAAGACTGCTAGCCTAGCTGCTCCTGAAAACCACGGGACATGTTGTCCAGCTGCTGTGAACTGAGACTGAAGGTAGGAACACGCTCTGTACTTTAGAGTGACTGAACGGGGACGAAGAAGAGAGCTAAAGTGTCAACACGTGACATTTTATTAAGCTTCTAACCCTCGTGTTTTGTAGACAACGTCTAGCTAAATGAATGTTTGACTTCTTAATCTGCAAAACAACTTAAATCTAAAAGTTGAACCCTTTCAGTTAACGTGCCGTTTTCTCCTGCTTCCAGTTGTTGTGCTAAGCTAGGCTAAGCTCATTTGAGATGTGAAGCAGGCGAGCTGAGTGTAAAGTCCTAATCCTTTATATTAAGGAGGTCTCATCACTCGTTTACTTGTTCATCTCGGATGCTTCGACTCAAACTGAGGCAAACTATACAGCAACTTTGGCTTTTTTTTTAACCTTTTGCCCATGAACAGTGTGAGAGGTGCACCATGGGGCTGGGTAGTGTCATGTGGATAAAAGCCTCTCTCTCTGTGTGTGTGTGTGTGTGTGTGTGTGTGTGTGTGTGTGTGTGTGTGTGTGTGTGTGTGTGTGTGTGTGAGAGAACGTTCTGATGTGGAGATCGGTGAAGTCAGAGGAAGGTGTGGACCGACTCTTCGCGGTTCAATAGCGATGAATGAGGAACCATCCGAAATCACTTTGCCCGTCTTTCAAGCTGCCCTGCAATTTTTTTGTGGCTGTAAATGATCACATGGTGCAAATGGACGTCGGCACAAGTATCTCATCCCGTCCCCCCGTCCCCTCGTCCCCTCGTCCCTTCAGAGCTGCCGGTTAAAGAACTGGCAGCTCTTCAGAGGCCCAGTTTGAAACTGGTTTTACTGGGAGACGACCGAGAGCTCCAGACACAAATGAGCTCGTTCATCTTTTACTTGGCCTCATCTGCATGAATTTAAATTTGGAGAGTAAAACAGTGAAGTGTTGGATTGGATCCTGTTACATGTGATGTAGAAATGCTCAATTACTCCTCTGTGTGTGTGTGTGTGTGTGTGTGTGTGTGTGTGTGTGTGTGTGTGTGTGTGTGTGTGTGTGTGAGATGCTAATAATTCCATGGAGGGTCGATGCAATCAAAAAGCTCTCACTTTTAATCAGCG
>NW_027176971.1:48345-88345 GCF_023349555.1 Cebidichthys violaceus
GGCTAATGTGAGAGAATGATTCCGTCTAATTTGGGCAGAGGCCAATTAAAAACCCAGCAGCTCCTTTTTGCGTTGGCGTGGGAGCACACTGTGAATTAAGAGGTGTTGTTGGGCGCCAGGCGGGTCTCCTACCAAGGTATCCGTGCATGATCATTTTTCTTTATGTCGAGAAGAGAGACAAAAAAACATGTGGATAAAAATACAACCTGCTGGGAGAAAGAGCGGAGAAGAAATACTCCTGCAAGGAGCGCTTTGTTCTCAGAGCTAAAGAAATACCACGAGTACCAAATGTATTCAACATTCAACTAAAGTAAAGTAGAAGTTCTTTTCTCCGTCTGCATGACTTTCATCTTTTGCACAATGTTACCTAAAAAAAAAAGAAGAAGAAATTGCTTCAGACAACAAAACCAGTTATTAAGGTTAAAGAAACACATCATGGTTGGCCTTAAACTTACTATTCACAGTTCGGTTTAGGCAACAAAACCAAGTACAGTTAAGTTTAGGCAACAAAACCACCAACAGTCAGGTTTAGGCAACAAAACCAAGTACAGTTAAGTTTAGGCAACAAAACCACCAACAGTCAGGTTTAGGCAACAAAACCACCAACAGTCAGGTTTAGGCAACAAAACCATCAACAGTTTGGTTTAGGCAACAAAACCACCAACAGTCAGGTTTAGGCAACAAAACCAAGTACAGTTAAGTTTAGGCAACAAAACCACCAACAGTCAGGTTTAGGCAACAAAACCAAGTACAGTTAAGTTTAGGCAACAAAACCACCAACAGTCAGGTTTAGGCAACAAAACCATCAACAGTTTGGTTTAGGCAACAAAACCACCAACAGTTAGGTTTAGGAAAACTCTCACGAACAGTTTGGAAAACCACTTCCATAAAACCACAACGCGGTGTGGAACACTGGTCTTCTGGTTGAGTCCTGTTTGTGACTATTTCACAAACTACCTGCCATGATGCTGGTTTAATTACATGAACTAGTCCTGCTGAGACAAACACATCATCCGTTCTCAGGCTGATTTCCTTCAGGCAACGATTGGTGTCAGTTTATGTGGAGGGAAATGTGGCTCTCGCATGACCGACCATCACAGATGAGATAAAAACAGACAAATAAAGATTCAGTATTCAAACAAGAACAATGTCGGGATGTTCAAACCAATCAACAAACAAACGCCTTTCAAAAAAAAAAAAAAAAAAAAGCGTTGCGGTTGAGTGGAGCATTTGAAGGCATCACGAAGCGTGGCGCTGCGTTCGCTGACTCGCCAGAAAAAAGCCCCCTTAACAACCAGCGTTTTAATCCTCAACCTTTCCTCTCCGTGTCAGCAGGCGCTCCGATCGTATCGATCTCCTCTTTCATCAAAGAATGAACTCAGACGCATACGCTCAGCGTCTGATTGGCCGAGGATCGCTGGTGTGTGACAACAAAGAGACTCGCATCCTCCTTCCTAATGGTTCCCACTGTTGGCCGGGCATGTTCCCATCATGCACTGCTGCTCATCTCTGAGGGCCGTTGCCACCGGTTCTTCTTCAAACCTCGGCTCTCCGTTTCTGTTTTAATGACCGTTTCCCCGCCGGTTTTCATTACTTTACTTCTTCGCTTCACCAGTTTGAAGGTTCTTTTAACAGCGTATTGATTGATTGTGATTCACGGAACCTTTTAGGGCAATTTTAAGGTGGAATTTCACTGGTGATGAGCATCAAACAACAGGAAACGAGCATATAGGAGATGATTCACTGGCTGATTTACTGGCACAGACAAATGGATGAACCAGTCTCAGTGTAGTCCTGATCCTCTATCAGACCTCCATCAGTACAGAGACCATCAGAGAGAAGATGGTCTGTTTCTATAGAGTTACTCTTTATGGGAGGGTGTCTGGTGCTCAGAAACACTTTAGTCCACAGGGACCGCAAGAATCAACACAAAATGAAAGTTTGTCTTCATAACTTTAAACTAAGATCCTTCAGTTTAGACTAGGACAGATCCAGATCCGGAGGTGTCTTCTTCCTACAGAGCTTGCTAGCTACCAAGCTACAAAAACAGGAACATATGAACTCGATTGAATTAGATCTACCATTGTTACTTCATAGTAACTTTAAAAGACGTCACCTCACAGTCCATCATTCTTCCCCTTCCTCCCTTCAGGTGGACCGGGTGTCCGTCACAGCGGAGGGCGGCGCCGGCGGCCGCCCCGCCAACAGGCCCGGGGGCGGAGCCATGCGCGTCCACCGCCACTTCGCCTTCCCGGCCAATCAGATGTACGTGGTGGTTCTGCACCGCGAGCTGAAGCCCATGAGGGTGTACCGGCTCAACGTGAGCTTCGACGCCGCCATCGAGGACGAGCTGCTGGGCTTCTTCCGGAGCTCCTACACCCTGCAGAGAGAGAGACGGTACACACACACACACACACACACACACACACACACACACACACACACACACACACACACACACACATACAGGGACACTCATTTTTGCTGTAGCAGCAGGTGGTTTGACTAGAAAAGGTCAGAGCTTCACATCCACGACATTGATTAACTCAAACACACCGCAGACAGTGTGTGTGTGTGTGTGTGTGTTCCACTTATCAAACCACTCACTCCCTTCCTTATGAATTTCCCATAAGCCTCTGCTGCAGAGTTGTTTCCACATCAGATTTCTTCGACTCGGTGCTGATGGGAAACAGACTGTGTGCTGATACATTTATTATTTCATGCATGAGTTTTGTCTTCGTGCGGAGCGCCGTGTGTGTGTGTGTGTGTGTGTGTGTGTGTGTGTGTGTGTGTGTGTGTGTGTGTGTGTGTGTGTGTGTGTGTGTGTGTGTGTTAGCACAGCGACGGAACATCTTATCCACGTCCGTTCTGCTTAAATGAATGCAGAAACACAGAGTTGTGGTTAATTGATTGAATCAGAAGAGCTTGTGGTTGGATGGAGTGAAGTCATGACCATATAAGGACTGTACCTTCAATTCTCTGTTCTATGTCATGAGTGGAGTCGGGTTGGTTTTTGGTTTTGCCGATCTGCTCGAATTTTTAAATTCAAGACATTTCGGACGTCGGAAACTAAATTTCCTACAGATTTAGTTTTGCGGTGAGGTTGTGCACACGACACTTCCTAACGTCCTCTTCTGTTTCATTGTCTTAAGTATATCTTGTGTTCACAAAACGTCTTGAGTTCAGAAAGGTGTGGTTAAAAGTTCTTCAGCGATTTCAAGTCCTACAAATACTAAAAACCAAAGAGTTTCAAAAAAGGGATCCAGATAAAAAGGCTTTATTTCTGTCCCGATGACGACGCCTTTTTAAGTTTCAAGTATCGATCTGTCACCAGTGTTTGATCAGTCAGACTGGGATCATTGTTTTATGCAAACAAACACAGCTTTTTATTAAAACAATGGTAAGTCTTGGTCTTCAAAACCCCGGACTCAAGTTTGGTTTTTGGCCATAATTATGACAATTTCACTTAAATGTGTGAAAAAGGAAGTGCCGACTGTTTGGCGGCGACGTACAACCAGGAGACGTTCGTTCCATTCATGAGTTGATGAATGGATCCGTCAGAAGCACGATGTTCTCACCGGTAGGCCCACTCTCTCTGCTAGCTGCTGTTTGATCAATGCAGCGGCTGACGCAGCAGCAGAGCTCCGCGACGACCCGTTAGTTGAGGCTGAATGAAACGCTGCGCTGTGTGCACTAAACCCGCTTTTCTACGGGAGAGAAAGAGCTTTTCAAGAACATCCGTGTTAACCTTGTTTTTCGACGCGTGCCAGAAGTCGTATTAGAAATAAGCTGCTGGGATGAATAAATATGAATACGTCGGGTTCCAGACACATGACTAACACCCTTCAGAGGTGCCAATCTCAGCCCAAAATATGTTAATGTGATGAGTAAGCAGCAGAGCGGAGAGACGCATAGTACAAAAATCACAGCTGATCGTTCAGAAAACAAATAATAATAATTTAATTCAGAATTTTTGGGGGGAAATTGTCAGATTCACACGTCTGTTCAGAGACGTTTACTGTCACCATTGACCCTGCTGTGTGTGTGTGTGTGCGTGTGTGTGTGTGTGTGTGTGTGCGCGTGTTGGCTTAAGGATTAGCTTGATGCAGCTGTGTGGCTAATGCTAACACACACACACACACACACACACACACACACACACACACACACACACACACACACACACACACACACACTCTCCACTGTGAGATTAGCTTAATATCAGGAGTTACTATAAACCTCAGGCTGGGCTTAAATACTTAAATGCTGGGAGGGGAAATTAATTAGCATACACACACACACACACACACACACACACACACACACACACACACACACACACACACACACACACACACACACACACACACGTTCTGTTGTTGCCTTTATTCGCGGTGGGAAACCTCCGAAAAATCAAAAATACTTTTTTATCGCAGCATAATTGTTCAGTGTGAAAGAAAAGATGTAATTAGTTCAGACTCTGCTCTGTTTCGTCGCGTCTCTGATTTCATCAACAAGAGCAGAGTAAATATGTGGAGCTGAGCAGCGATGACGGAGCTCAAAAGTAAATAGAGCTTTTTTTTTTTAAAACGAGTCTTTCTGCTGCGTTTTCATCGGCATAATGAATCTTCAGTTATCGGCTTCGTGCCGAGTGAAGAGCTTCTCCTTCACTTCATTACATCTCTGCAGACAGCAGGACGCGGACGTGTTGATGATCTGCAGCTTCTGTGTTTACCTTCATTAAAGCACATGTGAATGACAGCCGGCTGCTGCAGAGTCACACACACACACACACACACACACACACACACACACACACACACACACACACACCTCTATACGCATCAGACCGGTCTGCTATCGACAGCAAAGACACAGTAGAACTCCACTTGTAGAGCTGCTCCCCTCATGCTTCGCTGTGATTGGCTCAGCTCTCTTTCAGAGCGACGTGATTGGCTGAGAGTGTATTTATTTGTCTCTATTTGCTCTTTGCACTGCTGCACAAATGAACAAAAAAAAAAAAAAGCAGGTGGAGACGCTCACACAGTACGTTCGTCCAACACCTTCCTTCGGTTCCCCCCCCCCCCCGTTGCTCTAGAAGATCCCTGAAACCCAGACTTCTAAAAGAAAACTCCCCCCAAAACACCCGAGCACAGCTGTGAGGAGCTCCTTCATTAGACGGAGGCTGTTTCTCTGCAGAGAAGCTTCCCTTTTCTTAACGAGGACAGGCGCTCCGGTTAACGAGGAGAAGTGAGGCAGCTAACGAGGAACAAAGAACGCCGGAGAGTTAATGAGAGCGGAGGTTTTTTGGGGGGTGAGAGTCTTCCTCTTCATCACTCCCCCGGCTCCCCTCGTTCTGATGGTTTCATTTAGAGGCGAGATGAGGTGTGTGGATCAATACAGCGGCGTGTGTGTGTAGGAGGGTAACCTATATAGCATGGCAGTCAACTTTATAAATTCAATCTCAAACACCGAGCAGGAGGAGGAGGAGGAGGAGGAGGAGGAGGAGGAGGAGGAGGCGGCGGCGGCAACAGATCTTCACTAATCCCAGATGTCATTTTGGACCCGCGACTGTCTCAGCTGGGCCTGAAGTCCAGAGTGATTATCTCAACATCTATTGGATGGATTGGCTTTAAGTTTGCCAGAATCAGCACAAGGCGATTCCTCGTAGTAGCTTTAAACATAATGATGCTAACATAACTAGCAACCGTGCTAATATGCTTAATAAGACAAAAGAGAAGAAGCATATCAAACAAGCCTTAAAGGGCCAGTGTGTTGGGTTTAGGTGGATTTATTAGCAGTATAATATTCAAATTGTGTTTAATCACCTGAAAGTAAGAACGGTTGTGTTGTCGTCAGCTTAGAATGAGTCCTTCATATCTACGTAAGGAGCCGGAGGCGGAGTCCGCCACGTTGCATCGCCATGTTTCTACAGTAGCCCAGAATGGACAAACCAAACTCTGGCTCCAGAGAAGTTTTTAACGTTACCTGAAGGCCACCGTAGGTCTCTGATAAGCTTTGACAGGGATGAGTGGGCGGAAGAATAATCAGCTGGATGCAATCTGCAGCCTCACCACTAGATGTCACTACATCTTCTTAAAGCGGCTGTTTGAGCAAAATGCTAACTTTGACATGCTAACATACTCATACATTGGTTTTGGTTGTGATAACGTTTTGTGCTGCAGCTAAACATCTACTTTGAGTCGAGTCCTATTTTTTGGACAGAGTGGTTTGTCTTGTTAAACACTTAAAGGGACAGTACTCTCATTGATCTTCAGCGGCTCCCTCTTGTCTCCTACATCCTCACCCTACGTCCCTCCTCTTCCTCCTCCTCCTCTTCCCCATCTTCCTCCTCCTCCTCCTCCATCAGTCGCATGTGTTATTTTATATTTTACACCAAACTTGATGAATCAGCCTCTTCACCGGCTTCCTGTGTAAAACTATAGCTGCAGCAACACACACACACACACACACACACACACACACACACACACACACACACACACACACTGCAGGCTTTTCAATGTGAAAGCGGAGAATTGTAATTTGAGACGTTGCTTAAAGAGATGTGTGTGTGTGTGTGTGTGTGTGTGTGTGTGTGTGTGTGTGTGTGTGTGTGTGTGTGTGTGTGTGTGTGTGTGTGTGTGTGTGTGTGAGAGAGAGAGAGATATAGAATGGAAACACACTTCTCTCACACACACACACACACACACACACACACACACACACACACACACACACACACACACACACACACACACACAGACAGACACACAAACCTCATTTAGATTCAGAGATTTTTAGTGGAAACTGTTGAGTCAGGTGCTTTTCTGTGTGTGTGTGTGTGTGAGCGTGTGTGTGTGTGTGTGTGTGTGAGCGTGTGTGAGAGTGTGTGTGTGTGTGTGTCTGGTGTACCGTTCACGTGACTCTTCTTCTGTGGTGTCTCCACGCAGAGATGATATCAAACACCACAGCAGGAAATGATGCTGTTATCGAAGCGTGGCGATGCCAAATTAATATGTGTGTGTGTGTGTGTGTGTGTGTGTGTATGGACATGTCGTGGTTGTCCCGGACAACACTGTCGGTTTGGTTGTCAATCAGGATTACTATGACAACAAGCGTTACCTTGGCGGCGGCGGCTGTTAGCATTGTCTGATGTCACGTTGTGTTTGTGTGCTTGTTAATATTGTGGTTTTATTGAGCTTTTGTTCAGGTGTGTGTGTTTGTGTGTGTGTTTGTGTGTGTTTGAGTGTGTGTGTGTTACAGCCTCATCCTCTGGTCTAATAGATTCTCTCTTTATCTCGTCCCTCTCAGGCTTCTCCATTATTCTCTCTCTCTCTCTCTTTCTTTCTGTCTGCCTCGCTCGCCCTCTGTTTGCCATTCTGTTTCTCCCTCCGTCTTTCACCTCCTCCCTCCTCCCTCCTCTCTCCTCTTTCCTCCCTCCTCTCTCCTCCCTCTATCATCATCTCTCCACACCTTGTTTCAGTTTCTGTTCTTCCTCCTCTTTCCACCTCATCTTCATTCCTCTTCTTCTTTGCTCCTCCTCCTCCTCATTTACTTCCAGTCCTCTGTCATTTTCTTCTTCCTCCTCCTCCTCCTCCTCCTCCTCCAGCTCTCCTGTTCATTCATCATCTCTCAACACCTTCTTTAATTTTCTCTTATGTCCACCTTTCCTCCTCCTCTTCCCCTTCAACTCTCTCCTAGTCTTTCTCCCTCTCCTCTCCTTTTGGCCTCCTTCTTTCTCCTCGGATCTTCTCTCATCTTCATCCGTTTCATCCTCCTCCTCCCCTTCATCTTCCTCCCGTTTCTCTTTCTCCTTCATCATCAACTTTCTTCTCCTCTGCCTCTATTCTCTCTCTTTATCGTTCTCCCTCAGTATCCCTCCTCTGTTTTTGAATATTTAGTCCTTCACGGCGGCTTCTGATATTTTTCTCCTCTTCCTCCACCTTTACTTTCTCCTGTCCTCCTCTCCTCCTCCTCTTCCTTTTCATCTCTTCCTCCACAAACACCTGGAGAAAAGTTTCCAGAGGGATTATTTCCTGGAGTTTTAATTTCCGTCCTGTCTCAGTCAGGTGACTGACGGACGGACGTGACAAAGCTCCGATATGAAAACGTTCAGCTCGGCTTAAAGAAATCAGGAGGAAACAGAAAACCTCCTCCTGTTTATTTTGGATTATCTCTCTCTGTAGAAGCTCTGTTTTTTTCACACCGAACAAGAACGTCTGAGGAAGTGAAAATGTAAAAACTCGTGTTGACAGCCGAGGATTATCCTCCAACCCTCCGAACTCCGATTCCACCTTTTCCATTTCTTTCTTCGATTCCTCTGAGAGGTTCAAAGACTGAAACCAAAAATCCGGCGTTCTAGAACGGCGTTGCGTGTTCCGTGTGGATTCATTCCAGGAGTTTGAGTGTTGAAGCGTCGACCCGGAGTAGAGCAGACCATTTAAAGACACGCGTGTGACGATATGATGGGATGAATTATGGGTCACGTCACGGGTCATTGAATGCAACAGCGAGGCTGCTGTTTTAATGACTTCATTTGGATGCACGGCCAAATGTGGAGCACATCGCAGTTCGTCAATATAATGATGTATAATGTGAGACTCAGACTGTCTCCCTTTAACGTGTGTGTGTGTGTGTGTGTGTGTGTGTGTGTGTGTGTCCGTCCACGCGTCAATGTGATCGAATAGTGATCAAATGAGCAGATGTTAAAATGGTGATGAATACATTTCATGTCCTACACATTTTTCACAATAAAAGTTCCCCCTGTTATTTCTGCTGCTTACTCTTCCTCCCTGCAGAATGAGTAGACTTGTTTTATTGAAAAATGGCAGCCAACATAGCTCAATCGCCGATAAACACAATTTATTTCCTATACATTTTTCACAATAAAAGCCCCCGTTATTTCTGCTGTATCCTCTTCTCTCGTACTGAATTTGTAGACTTGATTTATTGAAGAATATCCACTAATAAAGCACATCTAATCCACTGGTAAACACAATTTCCTATAGATTTTTCACAATAAAAGCCCTTATTATTTTTGCTGCTTACTCCTTCTCCCTGCAGTATGAGTAAAAAATGTTTTATTGACAAAACTACGCCATTTTGGTGATGAACAAAGTCCTGGTATTTTGTTATTCAAAACCTTTTATTTTGACGCAGCGATATCGGGGTTTATTGTCATTCTTTGAACCATGCGAACTACCTGAAAGTCTCATCTCTTCCCTCATTTGACAATAACACGGTTCCTTTGTTTCCCTCCCAGATACCTGGCGGTGACCCAGTTCAGTCCGACCCACGCCCGGAAGGCCTTCCCCTGCTTCGACGAGCCCGTCTACAAGGCCACGTTCTCCCTGACTCTCCGGCACGACGCGCAGTACACCTCGCTCTCCAACATGCCCGTGGAGAGCAGCTCGCTGTCGGACGAGGAGGGCTGGCTGAGCAACCGCTTCGCCCGCACGCCGCGCATGTCCACCTACTACCTGGCCTGGGCCGTCTGCAACTTCACCTACAGAGAGACGCAGAGCGACGGCGGCGTGACGGTCAGTCGCAACACACACACACACACACACACACACACACACACACACACACACTACGACTTTCACACACAGTATCAGCCTCTCTGAACATTTTGTGCAGAATATTTCAACGACAGATGAAAACCGGTAAAAACAGCACAAGAAAGAGGGAAGAAAATTTAACTAATGCATATAAAACACATTGGAAAACGATATGAAAACAGGAAATATCAAGGTGGTTTTCTAACTAATCTCATGATCCAGACTTAATTATCTGCTTTTCCTCACATAAGACATTTGCTCTTCTCTGCTTTTTTAGAACCCTGTGATCTTGACTTAATGATCTCGGTGTGCTCCCAAAACCAAGTGTTGTTGATTCTCCGTCGACCTTCTTTCTTTCGTCTTCTGGGTCTCCTGTTTGACTCGAGGCTGAGAGTAAAAAATAACAAACCCTGTGGTGAAACCTGACACATTTGAGAGAGCTGTATTAAACATGCACAGCATTAATGAACAGCTATTGTCTAAGTAAAGATATAGTGGAGTAATGTGTGTGTGTGTGTGTGTGTGTGTGTGTGTGTGTGTGTGTGTGTGTGTGTGTGTGTGTGTGTGTGTGTGTGTGTGTGTGTGTGTGTGTGTGTGTGTGTCGATAACTGAGCTTCTCTTCGCTTCGTTGACGTCACAGCTGATAACGCCGTCCCGACCATTTGCCTTGTAGCGTAGCATCCACCCTCTGGTTCCCCCTCTCAGGCTAACGCTGTTAGCTCTGTCAGCTCTGTTGCTGTAGTTTTGCGCTGCTAGCACTGTTAGCGCTGTTAGCTGCACGCCGCTGACCCGCCGTCTCCATGTTGAGAGCCGTTGAGAGGCAATCTAAACGCTGGCAATCTCGGATCTTGCACCTTTAACTGCCCTGATCACCTCTAAGCTGTGTTTCATGTCTTTAATTTAAAAAAAACACCAAACATCTTCATATAACATTTGACATAACGACGTTGCGATAGCTTGATATCGAAGGTAATCAGAGGAAAGAGGTCCGGACCAGGAAGTGAGAAGTTTCAAATGTCTACGTTTAGCAATGGTTGCTACACTTCATTTAAATCTTGAACATCCTCATTTTCAATGTTGAGAATACATTTAACAATAAATGCTAAATAAAAAATAATGAACCAAAAGACAAACCACCAGACAACAACACAACACCGTTACCAACACTGAAGTTTTTAATCGTCAATGTGTCTCGTAAAATGTTCCAACTGTGTGCAGCACAAAAACCCAAAGGAGGAGATGTACGATGGCACGTTTCCATAAACGAACACAAACCGATGCCTGTCACGACTTCCTGCTCGAGAGAAACACCCAACCGTCTCATACGAGATGCAGTGATCAGTAGAATAGAGGTGATAAAGCTGGAGGCCGAGTGATAAACAGAATCTAGGGTTTAAGAGTGGAGTCAGAGGCGTGTCTGTACATAACATCAGGGGGGGGGGGGGGGCAGTGGTGTTTAATCCCAAGAACTCTGGTAAATCCTCTGATAGAGGGACGGAGGAGAGGACAGGTTATCCCTCTGCAGCATTTGGAAATCCTCCAGGTTCAGAATATCATATCTGTTTTGTACATAGTCTGTATTTAAGAAGTGGAGGTAGTCACCGAGATGAGCCTTGAGTTCGGCATTTTGTCCGTCGCCATCTTGGTTGTTGGCCGTAGGTGAGATGTTTGCCTTAAGGCCTTTCTGTCAGATATCTCCTGGGGTTCAGGCAACAAACCTACTTTGTTGGGTATAGGAAGAGAGCATGGTTTGGGTTCAAATCCACGTTTTCTGGCATAAAGCCCCGAAGGAAAAAATGTGCTTTCAATCTTGTTTTTGGCCTTCACCATCTTGGTTTTTGTCCGTCGCCAAGAAGACTGTAAACTAGAGATTGAGACCATAAACTCATGTTCACAATGTTTACTGAGAGAATAAATCAAGAGAGAAGTAGAGTCATTTTAGACTAGACTTCTATACAACCAGAGGAGTCGCCCCCTGGTGGACACTAGAGAGAATGCAGGTTTAAGACACTTTAACATTGACATCACTTCTCAGAACCGGCGTTTTTCCATGGTTTTGTAGAACAAAGGGCTGTTAAGCAAGATGTCCCTTCGTCACCCTGCGGTGTGGAGCTGGGCCACTTTTTGTTTCTGGATTTGCTTAGCCTGGTTCTGGCCAACGATAGAAAAGTATTATTCAGCTCTGCATCACCTTCTCTAATCGTCCTCTAAGCTCATTCCTGCGTAGACAAGTGGATTATGAATAATTTCCATAAGAGTTCCAAGGTAGACAACCTTCAGAGATTAAAGTCATGGAGGTCTTGAGAACTCGTCATCTTTATAAAATGTCACATTCAAGTCGTTATCGCATGAAAACAATGATTTATTTCCAGATAATATCTTAATGAAATGATCATATGATGGGGACAGCTGGCTTAAAACACCACAAAAGAACCTCATTCTCCACCTCTAGATAATGAGCGACTCAAAACGTCTAATGTTTGAAATCTCATTAACAGTTTTAATGTCTCCGGATGATGTAATGAAGTCAGATAGCAGTATGTGTTTTCTCAGGGTAATGCGGTAATTAAGATATGAACTCAAGATAGCAGCTTGGTGTCTTGAGAATAGAGATGATTAACTTCTGCTTCTGTACGGAGGTCGACATGGTTTCATCACTTCCTCCCAGATGTGGATCGTATGGGGACATTTTGGTGGTTTGGATCACGTTCTGTTATTGTATGACTAGAGGACAATGTTCCGGATCCATACAAACAACCACGTGACATGCTTCCTTTTAGCCTATATTTGTTTACATATCAGCATATTGGCACCATTAAAAGTATGCAGAATTATCTATTAGCGCCTCCTGTTTGCAGTGTACTCATGTAAGTACGGATAACTATCACTGCGTGACTTTGATTCTGAATAAAACCTAAAGACGTGTTTATTCTAAGGCAGGTTCTGCAGTCATAAGGAGCATCTTGTTCCATGGTTTCTAGGTCGGTTTAGGGACGTTGATTAGCCTCAAACGTTAGAGCGAATGATACCCTATGAAAGTGAGAGTCGCACTGAATCTAAAAAGATGTGAAGCTGGTCTGTGTGGTCAGGTTGGACTGAGTTATGACTCAAAAACCAGAGTGATCTATGACTAGAAGGTGACACCTGGGCACTTAGAGTTTTAAAGTACTTTAATAGTGATGCTGCTGCTGCAGACCGAACCACAATAAATGACTTCCAGTTGTTTTTATTACACCCACATGATCCATTCCTTTTCACCTCGTGAGGTGTATTTGCTTCCCAGTTTGAAAAGAGATTAATTATTAATATATGAAGCGAAGAATCAGCTCCGCCTGAGATCTGTGAGAAAAGGCTGCTCTCTCCGTTTTACTTCTACACTTCACACCTCGTCGCTTCTGATTCTTAAAGTCAAACACCTTCCACTGCTGGATTCGGCTGATATCCCATCATCCCTTTAACAACCGTAACATTTAAAAAACAGAAATATGCACAAACACGCGTCCAACGCTGCCGTACAAGGACAAACACATGCACGACCTTGTTTCCCCTCCTCCTCCTCCTCCTCCTCCTCCTCCTCCTCCTCCTCCTCCTCGTCTTCCTCTTCTCCTCCTCCGATCATCTCTCTATCAGTGTAATTACAACTCATCCATCTCGTCTGCCAGAAAGTCAAGGACAGCCCTCCAACACACACACACACACACACACACACACACACACACACACACACACACACACACACACACACACACACACACACACAGCTTGTGCCTCCTTGTTACTGAAAGATCATTTTAGTGAAATGCTGTTTTAACGGCGAATCATATCTGGGTCATTTATAACCATCACCAGTCTCCAACTGTGTGTGTGTGTGTGTGTGTGTGTGTGTGTGTGTGTGTGTGTGTGTGCGTGTGCGTGTGTGTGCGTGTGTCTGTGTGGATATTTGGGTGGGATCAGTCATGCATATGAGTTTTAGTCTGTATAATGAATACATTAATCTTTCCATTTTCCGTCAGCATAAATGCTTAAAAAAAGAGCCGCTTCCATTATTCCTCATTCATCAGAGGTAAATAAAAGTACAACAACGGTCACACACTGAGATAAGATCTACTTTATTATCTTTTGCTACTAGACAGCACGGTGACACATGAAACAGATCCAGCAGCGTCTCCTCCCTCCGAGCTACAGAGACGAGCATCGACCGGCGTTGTTGTTCTTCTTTATCGAGTGTTTGTTGTCGACGTTGGAAGGAGAGGAATCTTGAAGCGGTTGCTTTGACGTTCACCGGCTCGGTGTCGTCTCTCTGAAGGTAGTGGTTCTTATTCAGAGGGCAGAACGTGTGACGGCTCCTTCAGGATTCTGTCAGAGTGACTGACAGCAGTGATCTCACAGACGGATCGTCTTTCTATCGCTTTCATTGCTGCTTTCGGTGCGTCGTTCTGCTCCTCCTCGACGGGGCTTTATCGGCACTAAAGAACATTAACAATGGTGCGCATGCCTCATGATGCCTTCCAGCAGAGCGGTGTAGAGTGTTGAGATGATCTCCGTACACAGTATGAGGAGAAGTCTCTAATTTGGTTTCTTCGTAAATGTTAACTGTGGTTCTTCTTCGGGTGTTACAGACTCCCTTTAAATGTCCCGCGGCCGTGTTGTGTGAGGTTTGTTCATAGACTGAATATAAGAAGAGGACGTAGTCATGTTGACGTCACTCATTGGTTTGTGGACTGATGTCTTGAAGCCTTGAGTCGCCATCTTGGATTACGGCCGTCGCCATGTTGTTGTTTTTAGCGACCGGTGAACAGGAAGTGACCATATTAGGACTGAGGAGGAGTGATGTAGAGACGCCGTATACGTCTCTGGTAGAGACCTGTCAATCACCGTGTAGCCCCGCCCCTAAATCATCCCCTGCTTTCTGGTCTGTTTGACTCTAAATGGAGCATAATGTACTAAATGAACATCATGCTGTATTGAAGAAGACTGTAAACTAGAGATTGAGACCATAAACTCATGTTTACAATGTTTACTGAGGGAATAAATCAAGAGAGAAGTAGAGTCATTTTAGACTAGACTTCTATACAACCAGAGGAGTCGCCCCCTGGTGGACACTAGAGAGAATGCAGCTTTAACACTTGAAGCATCGGCTTCACTCTTCAGAACCGGAGGTTGCCGCCTGGGTTTGTTATGAAAACGATCAGCGGTGGAGAAAATATTAAATTCCTTTACTGAGGTAAAAGTACTCATACCACACCAAGTTTAAATCCTGCCCTGAAAGTAAAAATATATAGTACTCTCAGGAAAATAACTTCACTTAACCTTCTTAAAACAACAGCATGGTTTGCTGTGCACAGGGCGGGCGTCACCGGGGTAACGACGGGTCAGTTGTCCTGCTATCAGAGGCCTGACCTTTAAATAATCTGATGGAACAATGGTAATAATAGCATTTGGGAGTCACATAAAACTATATTTTTTTACCTTTTCCCTCATTTTTCTGCTACATAGTGGTTGAAAACGATTTTCCCTTCCCTCCCTGTAATGCAGAACGATGGTTTTGTCTTTCACGCTGCGGTGAGATCATCTCGTCCTGGTCACGAGTTCGACACACGGCCGTACCGCCGGTGCCATCGGCTCATTATATTCTATATTTTGGTGTTTTCACAGCAGATTTCACCGGTTTGTGATTGGACAATATGAATAGCTAGCAGGAGACACTAGAAGAGAGCAATATGGAAGATCTACACAGAATGTGGGTCAGATCTGTGGTTGCGTTTGCAAATAACACATATATAATATATACTGTGTATTTATATATCATATCGTATATGAATAATGGGATGTCCTCTGCGTTCGGGCCTCCAGCCCCCTGCGATCCAGCACACGATAAGCCTGCACAGATCATGGATTAATGGATTTTCCAGGACGTTGGGAGGGGCTTCCATTTCCCACCAGAAACCACTTAAAACTGATGTTTCCAAGATATGAGAGATTAGTGAATTACTTGGTAATTCACACACTTACAGCTCTGAATGATATTACTTAGAGACATTAAACCTCTTCCACACGCTCCTATATTCGAGATGATTCTAAAGTGGCTTCCTACAGCAGCGGTGCGCATCATTGCATTACTGCAGACTAATTCAATTAATGGCTGAAGTAAAGTTGTTTATTGTCTCTGCTGCTGTCCACCGTTACTGTACGCTGTGGCCTAATCTACTTTAGTTAGATACTAGTTAGGTCGTGTGAACTAAGTATTAAATTAATACTTAACTTTGTTACAGTTACCATCACTAATAAATGGCACCTTCTTAGTTAATTAAGCTTCAGTTAATTGTTATGTTACCTGGAAGACACAATGGAATTGGTATTAATTAATAGCAATAGTTTGTTAGCAATTTATTTGCTAATCAATACCGATTTTTTTGTAAACCACAAATCGTTTTCAAGACATCTATGAAAATGATTTGGATAGATGGTTAATACTTTGTTAAATGTTAATAAACACTTAGTAAAACATCTATAAACATGATTTAGATAGGACGTTAATACTTGGTTAAATGTTTATTAATACCATGTTAAACATACCTTGTTAGATAAATATTTCATACTTTACTTAATGTTAATGAATATTTTGCTGAAATATATTAACATTATTTGTATACAAAGTTAATACTTTAAGTTAAAGTTAAATACTTTGTAAAACTTTTATAAACAATATTTATATATTTAATACTTTGTCAATGCTGAATCGTTTTGTCCCATATATCTATGAAATGTTTATAGATGTTTAACAAATAATTTGTAAGTCAAAAACCAAAACTTAATATACATAAAATGTCAGAATTTGTCCAATAATCTACTGTTAATAGATAGTTAACTAATGTCATCAGATTATTATTATTAATGCTATCTCTTATCAGCTATGATACTAAATATATAATTTATAAACTAATTATTTCATATTACACAAACTGATGTTAAGATGATCTGAATAATAACAGATTTGATCATTACTAAACATTGTTAATCATCTGATTATTGGTTATTATTAGTAAGTACAGCCGACATGTGAAGAAGATGAAATGATTGGGTTGACCGTGTGCATGTTCTGCTGCAGCTAGCTGCGCAGAAGACACGAGCGTACCGCATAAATCAGTCGTCATGAAGATGAAATGCTCGAGATCCTCCACTGGTGAATGTTAAATGAATGGACTCTACTTCCATTAATCAAGAGACGCATGCGAAGCTGCTGGACAGCTGTTCACTCGCTGGCCACAGCGCCGTGAAAGGACAGATTAGAGATTAGTGACGCCGTCCTGGTGTTTTAAAAACAGTGTCTGACTCTACATACAGAGCACCAGAAGAACCCAGGAAGCAGCACATGTTCTTCTTAACAAACAGTAGCTGGATGCTCTCTCTGTTCCAGCATCGCTTTCATATTAAAATCCCTGTATGAGCCTGAAGGCAGAGGAGACGCTGCTGTCTGTTTGCAGAGCAGCTTCCTCTGACAGAAACATTAATCCTCCCATCCCTCCATCCTCCTCCTCCAAAAAACCTCTGAAAGAAACCGCTTTA
Organism: Cebidichthys violaceus; assembly: GCF_023349555.1. Classification (NCBI taxonomy): domain Eukaryota; kingdom Metazoa; phylum Chordata; class Actinopteri; order Perciformes; family Stichaeidae; genus Cebidichthys; species Cebidichthys violaceus. Next base: position 65,475 of record NW_027176971.1, read on the forward strand.
TATGACCGAAAAAAAAAAAAAAAGCTCCATATTCTTCTAAAGCGCCCAAACATCTTCATCTGACAGACGCGTTCATCCTTCCTGCCTCCTCAGAACAGCGGAAAGAAAATCAGAGCATCAGTCGGCATGAAGGAATTTAGTCTCTGCATGAGTGATGCAACTTGTGAGTGTGCAGCGCTTGTACACTCGGATATAACCTCGACATGTAAATCCTGTAATGTAGGAGGCAGATAACTAAATAATAACTGCACTGCTCATAAGAATATGCTCCGTGCCTCAGTAAAAGTTCATATCTTGTTGCTACTTTATTTCTCAAAGCGTTTCCTCTGGCTTTTTGACAAAACATTTGTTCATTTCCATTTTAAATAACATTTCACCACATAATATCAGGGACATTTTACTTTCATTTGCCACAACTTTATGCATTTTCAAATGGTTTAAACCACTCTACACATATAGCACTGTATTACATATCTAGCTATGATTGCTGCTACATGTTGATAAATGATATTACATTTATATACATCTATACGCTTTGAAGTAAACGTCATGCCGACCGGATTTTTGCTATTCACACAATGAGGTAATTAACGCATCTGTCCTCTAAATGTTTGTACTGAACACATCAGCAAACATGAACGGATCACTACGGGGCTATAGGACCGTAGAGTCAGGGCCCCTCCTGGCCTTCACCAGCAAAAGACCTCTAAGACACGTCCCAACCAGGAAGAGACTCGAAAAGACTCGAAATGACCACAAGTAAACATAAAACAACTACAAAGAGACAAAACACAAATACAAAGAGACACACAATTACTACAAAGAGACACAACACAACCACAGAGAGACACAAAACGACCACAAAGAGACACCAATTGAGCAAAAACAAAATGACCACAGAGACACACAATTACTACAAAGAGACACAACATTACTACAAAGAGACACAGCATCACCACAAAGAGACACAACACGACCACAAAGAGACACAACATTACTACAAAGAGACACAACACGACCACTAAGAGACACAAAACAACCACACAGAGACACACAATTACTACAGAGACACAACACGACCACAAAGAGACACAGCATGAACACAAAGAGACACAACACAACCACAAAGAGACACAACATGACCACAAAGAGACACAACATTACTACAAAGAGACACAGCATGAACACAAAGAGACACAACACGACCACAAAGAGACACAACATTACTACAAAGAGACACAACACGACCACAAAGAGACACAAAATGAGCAAAAACAAAATGACCACAAAGAGACACAAAGCAACCACACAGAGACACACAATTACTACAGAGACACAACACGACCACAAAGAGACACAGCATGAACACAGAGACACAACACGACCACAAAGAGACACAACACGACCACAAAGAGACACAACATTACTACAAAGAGATACATTACTACAAAGAGATAGAACATTACTACAAAGAGACACAACATTACTACAAAGAGACACAACATTACTACAAAGAGACACAACATTACTACAAACAGATAGAACATTACTACAAAGAGATACAACATTACTACAAAGAGATACAACATTACTACAAAGAGACACAACACGACCACAAAGAGACACAACATTACTACAAAGAGACACAACACGACCACAAAGAGACACAAAACGACCACACAGAGACACACAATTACTACAAAGAGACACAACACGACCACAAAACAATACAAAATGACTACAAAGATACGTAAAATTACCACTAAAACACATACAATTACAGCAAAGAGACTCAAAATTACCATAAAGAGACGAAACAATGTCCGTTTGTAGTGACTTCACCATTATTAAGCTTTTTCTGTGGTTGTGTTTAGGTACTGGCAGCACTTGGTGAAGATCTCGGTCTTGGTTTGAAACAAAAAGTCTGATGTGAATTCACAACGTTACTCACCGAAACTGAAAATATAATCTGACTAGTCTGCCAGCTGTAGCTTGGGTATCTTGGGAGGTTGCTGCTTGGTGGTTTCTAGGCTTTTCAAGGTTATTTTGAAGGCACTGGTAGACTGTTACTAGGGTTTTAGTTTGCAGCTGATAGTTGGTTGGAGTGTTGTTGGTCTCTGCAATGTTAGGATGTGGTTGATATGGTGTCAGCAGGTGTTTGTGGTGTTCTGGGTGGTTGAGCAAATAGTCTGTTTTCAGCTTTTTTAGAAAAACGAAAAAAATGGAAAACAGCTTTTCGTAGGTATTATTCGTGGTTTGTATAAGTTTAAACACATGGACATTTAGTTTATGAAATTAATCTCAATGTTTTACATACAGATGTTTACGTACATACAATAAATACAGACTGTGTCCCGATATCCAGTGAATAATAATCAGCCTACTCTCATATTTACACCTCTGACTGTAGGAACCTTGGACTGAAGGTATTAACACTTTAAACAGATTTTGCAGTTCTGAACAAAATTCAATCTGTAAAGACGACACAAGGACTCATCCATCATTCAGATGATCTGAGCACAAACAGATCTCCAGTCGGTCCAGGAATCCTCCGGGCGTCATCGTCCACTTTAATCCTCCTTCTTGTCCCGTCTTTCAAAGCCTCCTCTTTCTTTTCTTTGCCTCATTCAAAACCACTCGTTTGTCTTTCTGTTGTTCTAGCGGCATAATGTGTCTCTGTAAGAATCTGTGTTCCTGTAATGAGCCGCTCTTCCTTCAGGGAGGATTAAAGTCTGACAGACTACAAACAAACAAACAAACTGTGTGTGATGACCCACTGAGACGCTCCTGGATCTATAAAACCTCCATCTTGCAGCCATTTAGCTTGTTATTCCTTCATCTTGTGTAATTCCACCAACTGTCGGCATCATAAAGCGAAGACTGTTGTTGTTTACCTGCCAGCTAATCGACCGCTGTGAGTGTGAACGTCAACAGGTGTCTGTGTACAACATTTCTGCATTCAACAAGACAAAATAGAAGAAACTCTGTCTGCAGCAACACAAAGACATGCAAGCACCGCTTTATCATGACGTTCGTAGCTATACCGATCAAAATTAATACGCTGTAATTTACCGCTTTTCGTTCGAGAAACGAGACGTCAACATCGATTTGTCTGTCACGTAACATCTGTACTTCAGCGACGCTGCTTCCGTAGTTGTTTTAACCCCAAACCACAATCTTTTCCTGAACCGAAGTGAGTAGTTGTGTTGCCTAAACCTCACTAAGTTGTTTTTAAAAACTGTATTCATGCAACGGAGCAGAAATTGACACATTTTGCTGGACTCTCATAGGGAAACATAAAAAAATAAATAAAAAAACGTTCATGATTATGAGGATACGTTGAGGAGGATTATGCTATCAGTCACGTATTTGTGTGTGTGTGTGTGTGTGTGTGTGTGTGTGTGTGTGTGTGTGTGTGTGTGCACCTCTGTCTGTCCGCGGCTAATCTCTCATTCTGCATAACATTTTGGGTGCACAGTTACGGCTGCTTGCTCAAGGACCTCCGGTGATTGTGTTGACTCACTTTTTCCTCAAAACGAAACACCTTTTTACTACCTGCTTTATACCGCCGCTGACTCCTCACACACTACCTTTTAAGCTAACAGAACTACCAGTACACACACATTGCTGAGTACGTTGCCCCAAACTCAGCCTCTGCTAAGCAGGCAGACAGCTTGGTGACTTTAATTTAGTTGTCGTCTGTCCTCTTTTCGTCATCAGACATCCTTTTGTCCCCACAGTTAAATCTCGTGGAAGCGCCAGGACACAGATTACTTAAATTAAGATGTGCATTTTCTGCTATACAATAGTTTGAAAAATGTCACACGAATTATTGTTGTCAAAGAAAAGATTCTTGTTAAAAGTTCTTTAATGATGATTGTTGTATTCACATTCTTTTATTGAAGCTTGTTTTAATGTTCTAAAATGTCACTTCATGACATTGTTTGCTTTCTGGCCTGTTTGAGCAGGTAGAGTTTTCTTTAATTATATTAAATGTCTCATTAACATCCTATAATGATAGTAAAGGTCACATTAATGTCCCATAGTGATAATATACTGTTAGATTTTAAAATGATGAAGGTCACTTTAACATAAAATGTTCATGCAACAGCCTTTTATTTTAACGTTTAAAGGAATACTTCACCCACAGAGTGATCATTTCTCTATCAGCTACTCAGCTGGTGTTTCCTTTAATTCATGAATAAAACATTGTCTTGATGAATTGATGTAAATGAGGGAAACGTTAAAATCGGAACATCAGTTTACAAGCTCTCTCACAGCTGGTGCAGAATAATTTAAGTTTTATAATTTTAGTCGTATGTTCACTGTTTAACAAACACATCTTCACTAAAACTAGGAAAACATAATTCCTTTATTGGTTGTTTGATTGTTATTGTTTGAGCTTTAAGAGGCTGCTGCTGCACCTGCTGTCGGTTGATCATTTTGACGCCGTTTCCAAATATTTATCCACCAAAACTCTGTGTAATTATTTGGACAAAGACTTCCTGCTGGGATTCTGAGACAAATACATGAACATAAAGCGCTCTCCTGGATTTACTGGGGACTGGTGGTTATATGAAAGATGAAAGTCACAATAAGGCATAAAGGCTGATTTCATTTCACCTCTGAATCAAAACCTCCTCAAGATAAATGCAACCCTTTGATTTATCCTCCATGCCGGATAAATCTCAGGAGCAAACGGACTAATGGAAGAACAGCATATTTCTGCTGCATATATTTATGTTCTACCCTCCTTTTAGCTTTGTTTCTCCTCAGGAAAAACCAGTGTCAACACACAGCTCAATACAGGAGCAACACAACATAAAAGTCACGATCCGGATCGTATCACGGACTTCAGTCAAAATCTACACATTCTAAATGTTAACCTTTTACTCTGTTATTATCATCTTCAGCGTTTTCTGCATTAAAAAAACACACACTTCAAATGATTAGGAAATAAAAGATTGTGTTTATATCGATTAAAAAATGTTGGTAGCATTAGGAAGTTAAACGGCTCATAATTCATCTTCAATATCTATTTTATATTAACGCGCAAACAACTTCAAACAACTGGATTTATTCACGTTTCTCTTGAACGCATCACAATGTAACTAAATGGAACCTCCGTTACCGGTGCTGCTAACGTTACTAGCTCTCCTCCTGTTGGTTTGAACACTGATTTGTTGTGTAACGTTATCACAGATCGGTGAATAGAAAGCATTAATGATGTGATGATGGCATATTTTCACTGAATATCGACCGATAACGATCGTCAGTAAAACTTTAACGGCTGAAAGACGTTTAAAACCTGTAATGTAATGTCAGAAGTAGACTTTTATCGAAGCCAAACCTCAGTGGAAACTATTGTAACGGTTCAATCTATGAGTGCATTCACATGGAGAGTAGTTTTATGGTTATGAACATATTTTGACATCTGGTTGTATTGATTGATGTTTGTAGAAATGACCAAAATCCTGGTTTTGAACGTGAACATTCTAAGAAACTGATACTTTCTCAGGATATTCACACAAGGATAAGGTGTTAAATAGATCTTTTTACTGACGATGTCGTCAAAAATAGTCATGCACATGTTGGCAGGAGAAGTGACGTTTCATTTAGAAGAGTTAGCGAACTTTAAACATTGAATTAAAACTGCTAAATGTCTCGTTGTTGCATGTTTCGGTTGTCAGACTTGATACTTCAACAGCAGACTCCTTTTAAAGTTTCTAAATCCACATGAACCATTCTTCACATTGGGCTTTAATAAGATCCATCACACAGCGGGTATGTAAACAGCAGATGGGAGACTTGAAAGCGGGGGCGGGACTTTGTTTCTCTAAAGACGAGGTGTCTCTCTGCCGGTCATCCGTTCACGCTCCGCTCCTCTCGAAGTCAACAATCATCTCTTTTGTCTCATTGACATTGACGGAGAAGACGTTACCCTCGGCCCGTCTCTCTTCATCAGAGCGGTGTCGTCGGCGAAAGGGTTGATCCGATTGGACAGATGTGCGGCGCTGCAGTCACGGGTCAGCAGTGTTTGTGATGTGTCTGACGGTCTGTTGATCTCAAAGTCAAGGGCTCGCGTACGCTGGGTGGAGAGTGTGTCACTGTGGCGGTTGTGCTCTCGCGGCGCTCTTATCAGTTGCTAAACCATCCATCAAATTATCGTGGCAACCGAGCGTCCATCGCCCCATCCATCATCCAAGGGCGACAGACGGAGCGACACAATGCAGCGAGAGGTGTCACGGATGAGTGGAGAGATAACAAGGAGAGAGGAGAGGAGGGGGTGGTATGATGGAGATAGAGATGAGAAGAAAGAAGAAGAGAATGGAAAACTGGAATATTGCGTTCGTGCATTTATCTGCACTTTTTCGTGCCGTGATTGTTAAAAGTTTGAATAACGTTCAGCTCTGAGGAGAATCTGTCGCCTCTTGATTTCCCAAGTGACTTACTGTAATAATTCAGTTGTTTCTGGAGAGAATAAAACCAGAAAAGAAAAAGAAAAGTTGTTTGACCCCCCCCCCTCCCCCCCACACTGTGTGGGTGTCTGTAATATTGTATTCTTCCTCGTTTATCAATCGTTCTCGTAGGTATTGCTATGAAGGCTGTGGTGGTGTTACAGGGGCACGGGGAGCATTTAATTAATGCAAAGAGAGACCCTGTGGATGTTTTGTTGCTTCCTGATTGCAGTGCAGTTGTGACGGACAGTCATTGAACATGGAGGTAGACTGAGTGCATTCTCATAGGGATTTATTTCCCTTAATTGCAAATTAATTAGAAACGGGCTGCTTCTAGAGACGGGCTTTTTATCTAATGTTTTGTTTCAGAAGTACTATATGTTTAATGTGTGCTGTGATGATTCCCTGCTGCTGCTGCTGTATTCCTCTTATTCTGTTTCACATTAAAAGCTTTTCAACAGTTCAGAGGGCAATAAATATTCATGCTCCTCTCAGGATGAACTTTAATAACTGTGTTGTTCTCTGCAGTTTGTCGTTTAGCGCCATCATCAGACCAAAGTTTTCATTTGTCCAACGCGTTGGTTTATGACCACATACCTGCAAAACTGATGATCTTTGCCTGTTAGACATGTGAGCATGGCGGTAGCTAGTATTTTAATTAGAGTAGAACATGGATTGTTTGCTGTGGTCATTTGACCGGTACGAAATATATTGGTAGGAGGAGCAGAATAACTCTGGATTTTGTCTCTTTAACAACTTTTACTTTAACTTTTAGGCCCTAATGTTTTAAATAAAGGCTATTCAAGTGTTGGTGCTGCGAACGCTAATTTACAGTTGTCTCTTTCTCAATGTAAGTCTATGGGAAACTTTTTGGGCCTCATGGCATCGTGTGACGGACCTGGAAGTCTGTTGAGGCTTACTCTCTTTTAAAAGAGACGTGAATGAGTATGTGACGTCTTAAAACCGTTAGCAGAGGCAACCGTACACATAGAAATGGCAGCTGAACTGTCCGTCCTGCTGCGTTGATTTGAATGGGAAATTAGTTTCTACTTCTATTCCATGTTACTAGAAATCATGCTCTTTGCTGTCCGGGTTTCATTTCATTAGGTAAATTCTCCGAGCTGTGTCTCTGAACTGGACCAGTTCACATTTGCAAACGTTCCTCAGATTTGTGGAATGGCTTGAAGACAACATCCTGAGGGCACAGAAATATTCCTCATTTTCCATTCATCTATATTTTCTAAACAGCTTAGCAGGGCCACACGGGGGCTGAATCCCAGCATGCATTGGGTGAGAGGCAGGGTACACCCACAGTCTGTCACACAGCGAGGAAACATGACCGACAAGCTTTCACACCCACTTGCACACCGAGGGGCAATTTAAAGTTTCCACTGCAGCTCACTCGCATGTTTTTTTAGACGGACGGACGGAACATGGACACTCAGCGGGTCGGATTTAAACCGGGATCTCTTTCCTGTGAGGCGTCGGTACGAACCGTTGAGTCACCGTGCTTTTAGTTCGGTTTAAGCAGCACATTTCAGTCCTGGGAGACAAATTGAATGTATATATGATGATACTTTGAAGTGAGAACGTCACACCAACCCCCCCTCCCCCCCCCCCACATTGAAGAATGGTTTCTCCTCACCTGGGAGAACATGGCCGGAGGCGTTTCAGGAATCCTCAGGAGATGATTCTCAATTCAGCAGCTCGCTGCCAGTCCACCGAAAGAAGCCGCGATTTCAATAAAGCCTCCACTTTCTGAGCAGATATTCACTCGGCAGGCCGCCGCGCTCTGAGATGAGTTCTGGTGGAGGGAGGAGAATGTGGGGAATAAGAGGAGAGGGGCTTTAAAAGTTTTGAATTTTTATTGAAAATCAGTCCTGCTGGGGGGGAGAGGAGAGGAGGAGCAGGATTGTGACACAATATTGGCATAAATCTAGCACTTGTGGTAGAAGTATGTATATTTATCAATACCAGGAGCATCAGTGTGTGTATCAGCATGTGTATTTCTGTATGTTCATGGCTTGAACCGTAGAAAAAACTGCAGTTTTTATTGGTGTACTGTAAAGTTAAATGTGTATCTGACACATTGCAATAACAGGTGTGGTCTTCTTACTTGTATGCCCTTTATTCCACAAGCTACTTCCTTCAAACACTGGAGGTGCTAGTTCAGAATGATTTAGTTATAGGAATTAATATTGATATGATACATATGACTGACGAACAGGGAAATTCTCCTGAAATTGATGCAACGATAGACGTGATGTTTCCCTCTGACGTGCAGAGAGCATGTTGAGTAGACATCTGCCAAAAGTTCAATTTCAGCTTTAGAGAATTAACTTTAATTAAAGCTGATATCGTCCACAGCTGGTGGTGTTTGCCAATTTAACCGGTGAAAGTGACTGTCGGTGCCAGATTAAAAATTAGAAGCCCCACGTCACTTTCTGTAAATAAACAAAACTAAAGCTGCATTCACACTGATTCATTCACTTCAATGTGGGGTAGTGCGTTTTGGCTCGCAAGGGATGCAGAAAAGTGGTTTCTTTGAGCTAATGCTAACGTTGGCAGTTGTCAAGATATTTCACACCAAAAAAAAAAAAAGCTTTGTGATTTATCCTCTGGGAACCACGAATATCTGTACAGCCATATTTGTTAGATTTGTATAAACAATCACAGAGATGCAAGGTTTCATAACTTCCTGTTGGCTTTGCGTGTAACATATAGGCACATATTTTTTTTTCATTCACCGCATCCGATACATGCGTCTTGATCAGTGACATCACCATCACCCGTCAGCTGACAGTGTTTGCGTTTGATTAAAGGGCCAGTGTGTAGGACCTGGTAACATCTAGCATTGTGGTTGCAGACTGCAACCACAACTGAATCCTCCTCCGCTCGCTCCTCTTTTTCCCGCGGTGACGTTGTTCACATCATTACCGTAATGACGCTACTTTAGGAGCAACAGAAGTCAGGCGGCGGCTGGCCGGTACCACGGTTTAGCACTGTGGGGCTAACGTTAGCCCCTGAAGTCTGTCTCTAGAGTGTTTGGCTTGTCCGTTCTGGTCTGTAGTAGAAACATGGAGGACTCTGTGAAGAGGACCTAGAGATAAGAAGACGCCACAACTTTTAGTTTCAGGTGATCATATACTAAGTAAAACATGTGAATATTATGTTACATATCTGCTCAAAGATCCCACGAAAGGCTTCAGTCTGGATCGTCACAATCGGAGAGGAGAGAATCATTCAAAGAATCATTTAAAGAGTATATTAATATATTTACTAAAGTACGGTACAACTACAACTTTTTAATACTTTTACACCAGGAAAATATCATACTTTATAGTCCACTACATTAATCTGACGGCTGTAGTTTTGAGATAAGGGTTTCAAATTAAAAAACATATGATATGCTTATAAAATATAAAGCATCATTAAATATTAAACCAGTGGTTTCCAACCTTGTTGGCTTGTGACCCCTTCTCTCCTGAATTTTACTTAAGTAAAAGTCTGAATAGATACAAACTTTATCAGAACTGAATTTCTTCTTCTTCTTCTCCCATTAATCTTCTCATGACCCCCCAGATTAATTAGACCCCCAGGTTGAGAACCGCAGGACTAAACTAGCTAAATGTACATTAAGTACTTAAAAGCAGCTACAACAGTGACATGCTGCTTTAACATTGATGTAAAAACAATCTAATGATATATAGATTGTACTTTTTAGTCCATTACTAGGTTGGTTTCCAACCTAGAGGTCTAAATAGTCTGAGGGGTTATAGCAGCAGCAGCTCATTTTCTCTTGCCAAATTGCTTTTAGCCCAGAAACGTTTTCTTTTTTTTTTTATAAAGAAAATTGACTGAGATGGAGCAGATGTCTGTCTGTCCGTCAGACTGAGAGAATCACTTCAGTTTAGAGAATCAGTTGGGAGTCGCTGAAGTGAAACGATTCTGACAGAGAGAGAGCGAGAGACGGGCAGATTGATACCACAGCAACAAATAAGAAGCTGGTACCAAAGCCTTTTAAGAATATCGACCCCAAAGTTTTTCTTCTCACTTTTATTTTCATTTATTTCATTGCAAAAGTTTCACGGACGTAAAACCGCTGGTAAACGTTGAGAATCTCACTGCAGCTGGTTTCCCGCCTCAGTCTGTTCTCCACAAAGAAGCTTCTACAAAATGTTCACAACCAACTGTGTTCCTTGTTACTTTACGTTGTTACTTTACGTTGTTACTTTACGTTGTTACTTTATGTTGTTACTTTAAGTTGTTACTTTACGTTGTTACTTTACGTTGTTACTTTACGTTGTTACTTTACATTGTTACTTTACGTTGTTACTTTAAGTTGTTACTTTACGTTGTTACTTTACGTTGTATTGCCACGTTGTATCGCATTGTTGTATCTACGCCATGGCGCTACGTTGTTATGTTATTGTTTTAACACATACATGATCTTTTTTTATTAACTAAACCTAACCAATGATTTCACAGCTTGGCGGAGTGATTCACAGTGACAGAGAGCAAAGTAATTTACTGCTGCTGTAAAAGTTCTGTCCAGGTTTTGTGGCTGTTTTACATTTAGATAGTACCCAGGGTTACATTATTAAATACACATCTCGACCTGAACCAAATTATAGAAATGGTCTGAAAGCCACAGACATGTTTAGAAATCTCCTTACATCCCACAGCAGACACACGAGCACACACATTGTCAGCATGTTGGTCTTTCAATGAGGTCACTGCAGTCATGTGACCTGGCGGTATTGATTATTGATTGGCGTTTGGCAGATGAGGTCTCGCATGTTGTGTGTGTGTTGATGTGTGTAATACTTTTAAGGTTAATTCGCTGTGTTTATTTTCTACCACAGAATGCTACTCAACTTATAGTAACTCAACATAAACTGATCCAACCCACTGAACACAAAGGGGAACGTGTATAAAGGCTAAACACCATTTTTGAAAGAAAGGGTTAACAAAAGACAAACGCGACCAACTACAAATTTATATCTGTTTAAATGTTTTAGCAAAAGCAAAAAACAAAGCGCCAACAAGCTAATATTCTCTAAACCTACCAACATTTATTGGACTGAAAATAGATCAATTGGAATCCACCTAAAGCCAAATGTTAACTTCCAGTTTGTTTGGTTTTGTTTCTAGAAGTCGTTATTTTTCTGATTGCAGCTGTAAATCTATTTGAACCAAAAGTCGACCTGACTCCATTATTTTGTCTGGAGAGCTGAACATGAGCTGGGCCTGATCCACTTATCCTCTCTGAAGGCTTGACCTGCCTCACACTGGCCTGGTTCCATTTCTTGGACTCTTTGTATATTTGGACGAAATAAAACCCTCAAATTTAATTTCCGTGTCTCTGCAGATTTGAACTTAAAGTCAACATGATTGTGTTATTTCCTCTGCAGAGTCTAATACACCCTGTTATGTTTGTCTCTTTGTAGATTTGATTGTAAACTCTGCCAAATGTAATTTCCCTCCACGTATAAAAAACTTGGCTTAATTCCATTTTGTTCTCTGCAGAGCTGAGCAGACTCTAAACCCGTTTCCTCTCCATGTATCTGTTACTATATCCATCTCTATTAAAACGGGCCTGATTCTAGATCGCTATTTGTGTCTTTTGTTTTTAGATCCGTTTGTACGCCCGGCCCGATGCCATTGCCAGCGGAGCAGGGGACTACGCTCTCCACATCACCAAGAGGCTTCTGGGATTTTACCAGGACTACTTCAAAGTCCAGTACTCACTGCCCAAGCTAGGTAAGGCTGCTGACGTCTTCTTCTTCTCTCTTTTAATGTTTGACTTCCTGTCAGCTCTCTTTGAATTAAAAAAACCCACACTGTTAGCTTTCTATCCCCCCTGCTGATCCAAATTAAGAGAGAGCGAACCGCTTCCCCCGTTCTGGGCTGCCCTTTTTTGCGAGAAGTCAGCCAACTCTTTGTCCTTCATACAATTGCTGTCGGGTTCATCAATTTGTACTCTTATCAGGCAAAGAAAAGTCTCTGTCCTCCTTTTCTCCCCGGGTGTCAGGGGGATGTACAGTGTGATTAGATCTGGGACTGTAACTTCAGTCAGTTTGTGTTCAGACATTTAACACAGGAGCTCTTGAGATTTTGGGCTTATTTAATAATGAAAAACAAATTATGTACAAAGATGTGTTAATACTCTGCAAAGTAAGGCATCAAAGTAAAGGACACAAAGTGTACTCGCTTTCCACTGCAACACTCGCATTGAATATCTTAAGATTTTGTACTTTGAAGCTTTTGAAATGGATTTGTGTGGTGGTAACAGCTGATGTTGGTGCTCCTAAATTAACTGAGACAGGACTTTGAAGCACTGAAAGAAGTCGAAGTGGCACTTCAAACTAAGGCACTGAAGTGGAAATTACTGTAAAACGGACACAAGGAGAGATGTTCGTGTAACAGTTCAGGTGGATGGGATTAAAGGAGTAGAAGTTTTAGGAAGTGGAAGCACTGAAAGGAGTTGAAGTGTTAGTTGAGGTGATAATACTGATGCCAATATTTTCACTGATGGTCTCGTTTACAAATGTATGTCACATTAAGGCAATATAGTTATTCTGTATGCCTGTCATTGGGTCCGATTCCACGGGGGGCGGGTTGCAACAGCTTAAATGCCTTAAAAAATTATTCTTTGTAGCTCTCGGGTTCTATTTGTTATAGCAGCAACAGCTTAAAAGAAGTAGAAGTGCTGAAAGGAGTCGAAATGTCATTTAAAAGAGTTGAGTTAGATATGCAGTAATCAATCCGCCACCGATCGAAACTGGCAATTTGTCAGACTGCTTTTCCTGGTTTCTATTAGAGTTTAAAGTATTTTGTGCAACATTGGGACACCTCATTTCGTCCTGTGCTCCAGGTTTTGGTTCATGCCGTTAAGCTCTCAGCAGTAGTTCTGATCCGTGTGACCGTGTTTGTCGTATACACTTCTCTCTCCTCTCCAAGTTAATGAATCGTGTCAGAAGCGGTCAGATTTCATCTCCCTATCCTTCTTCTTCGTCTTCTGGCTTCATAATTGTTTGTGTTTTACACTTCTGTCCTGCCAGAATCAATTAGCGGTGCTTTTCCCTTTTTTTTTTCTTTCTTCTCCACCCTCAAACAAGCTAATGTGATCGCTGTGGCTCCATATTGTGTACGTCAGACACTTCCTCCCCGTCAACATTCATTCATCACATTAGAAATTCACTTCCAGTCAAAGTTTGTTTCCATCCGCTCAGGATTAGGCCTGACATTTACTTCCCCTCGCTGACCTTTACACAAATATTAACGGCATTAAAAAGGCCATTCCACACTGAGCTGAAGGTGATGTCACATCCTGTGCTCCACACCAGGTGGAAAGCTTGTATCTCCAACTTGCTAAGAACTCATAAAAAGACAGTGAAGTTTTGACATCTTCCAAAGCCAACTAGAGTTAGGAGACTAGAAACGAGATCTTGTCTGGGATTGTAAAAATCTCTCGCTAAACTTAAATGAATAGATTTCCAGCTCCGTACATTCCTCACAGTAGCTTTACAGCTTGATCTGTCTGGCTGAACTTTCAACCGGATGTTGTGACATCCTTCGACGGCGAGGTTGAAGCATGTCAAATATTTTCGTGGGACGGAGAGTAAAGCTCCGGTAGTCCTGAACTAAACGGATCAACTTGTCCTCCATTAATTTACCGTGGACTGATATTTACGGAAGAAAGAAAAAGTATCTGCCTGCTCTGATTTGTTGTTCCTCATCACATGACATGCGCGTGTTGCCTTCTCGTCTTCAGACTTCTATTGTCTGATGGGTTCTACTGGTCCACAATGTTCTGAAAACCACAACAGACCCAAGTGGAACTGTTGAGGATGCTTCAGACCCAGGTAGCTAAAATGTCTTCGCTCAACCGTGCCCTTCAGTAAGCCAGTCACACCAGTCTGTTGGAGTCCTGTCAGACTCAGAATCAGTACACTGATCTAATTCCAGGTGTCAACATTTGCTCAAAGCTTGGTTCTGTGTTCTGCCAACTGGAGCTTATTCTCACTACAAGTCAACCCGTGGCCACATTCTAAATATGTACGGGCCAGAGCCGCCGCACATTTGGTCCTCCAGTGTGCAAACACTCTGCGTTTTGTTTCAGAAATACCTGTAAAGATGTTCTCAACTCTTTCTCTGCCTCAGCATCTCTGGATCTAAAGCTTTGCACTCCCACCAGATCTTGACAGTAATGGTAAAAAAAGTCTCTGTGGTGCTCCGGGGATGTTATAATCAAAACCCGAGTTACAAAGTAAACTAGTAAATTAAAATCATTTGATTTTATTGCAAAGCAAACAAAAACGATTCCAGTAATATCCGATATTTAAAAAAGACAATTCGAGTAAAATAAAATGAACTCCGGATAAGCTCTCTGGTGAAAATATTTTTAGGAGCAGATTTCAAAAGACGGTCTGACTTTGCCAGCCTTATTGCCTCGGGCAGGTTGTTCCAGAGCCTCAGGGCCCGGACTGTGAAGACTCTGTCCACTCTGGTTCAGGCCGTGGCTCTGGAACAGAAAGAGACATCGGCCTGAAGATCTCCAACGAGTGTGGTACCAAGAGGTCCAAAATATATCAATGTGCAAGAAGAGACATAACCGTAGTGAATAAAACAATAACACATATTGTAAGGAGGATGAAACAGCTGTGATGTGGTTGTGACTCATAGTTCTGTAATGTCTGTTGATAGATTTTAGCAACAGACAAGTGAAAAGGTTGTGCATGAAGCAAAGTGTGAGGAGCTAGCAGCTTGTGACATCTGTCTCTTCAAACCTAGATTGTACTTTTTGCCATGGGAGGTACACACCTTGCGCTGCTTTCTTGGCCAGAGAGATAGTGTTGAGGGTCCAGGTGATCGTCCGTGATGGAGGTAGTGTTGAGGGTCCAGGTGATCGTCCGTGATGGAGGTAGTGTTGAGGGTAGTGTTGAGGGTCCAGGTGATCGTCCGTGATGGAGGTAGTGTTGAGGGTCCAGGTGGTCGTCCGTGATGGAGGTAGTGTTGAGGGTCCAGGTGATCGTCCGTGATGGAGGTAGTGTTGAGGGTAGTGTTGAGGGTCCAGGTGATCGTCCGTGATGGAGGTAGTGTTGAGGGTCCAGGTGGTCGTCCGTGATGGAGGTAGTGTTGAGGGTCCAGGTGATCGTCCGTGATGGAGGTAGTGTTGAGGGTCCAGGTGATCGTCCGTGATGGAGGTAGTGTTGAGGGTCCAGGTGATCGTCCGTGATGGAGGTAGTGTTGAGGGTCCAGGTGATCGTCCGTGATGGAGGTAGTGTTGAGGGTCCAGGTGATCGTCCGTGATGGAGGTGGTGTTGAGGGTCCAGGTGATTGTCCGTGATGGAGGTGGTGTTGAGGATCCAGGTGATCGTCCGTGATGGAGGTGGTGTTGAGGGTCCAGGTGATCGTCCGTGATGGAGGTAGTGTTGAGGGTCCAGGTGATCGTCTGTGATGGAGGTAGTGTTGAGGGTCCAGGTGATTGTCCGTGATGGAGGTAGTGTTGAGGGTCCAGGTGATCGTCCGTGATGGAGGTAGTGTTGAGGGTCCAGGTGATTGTCCGTGATGGACTTCCTTGAAGTAGTCCTGAAGGTGAAGATAAAGCCGAGCTCCAGTATCTCACCATCTTCATCACCAGTGGATGATATCAGTTAGTCTCAGTGATTCTGGTGCAACAAGTTACTTATTGTTAGAGGACTCACATAGGGGACTACATCTCCCAGCATGCCTGTGATCCAGCAGGAGTTGATAAAGCACGTTGATAGAAAAAAAAGTAAATATGTTTGTGTTGCGTGTGCTGCTGAGCTAGACTCAGACTCTCACATGGAACGATGGAGTCACCAGAGGAATACACTGATATTTTGCCCAAAAAGAAGTCCAAAAATCCCCCATTGGCCTCCCAGCTCAGTGTTTTGGAGTTCAAATTGGCTCCAAATTCAAGTGTGAATACATAAATGCAAAGAGAGCAAACTCCCTCTGAGAGAGTCTGTCTTTGATTTCATTTTCTGTTTTAAATTTAGTCAGATATTTCCTGTTTTTCAGAGTGTGAGCAGTGACTGAATGCATTCTTCTATTATAAATCTAGTGTGTGTATGTGTGCACGTGTGTGTTCATCTGCATATATCTACAAAACCGTGTGTGTGTGTGTGTGTGTGTGTGCGCGCGCATTCATACTGATGTTGACATCAGTCTTTACCACAGCTTTCTTCTCACCCCACTGCTGCCAGCCATCTCCCTGCACGTGTGTGTGTGTGTGTGTGTGTGTGTGTGTGTGTGTGTGTGTGTGTGTGTGTGTGTGTGTGTGTGTGTGTGTGTGTGTGTGTGTGTGTGTGTGTGTGTGTGTGTGTGTGTGTGTGTGTGTGTGTGTGTGTGTGTGTGTGTGTGTGTGTGTGGTCCCAGAGCCTCAGGGCTCCATCTGTTGTCATGCAGGGCATCGAGCTCCCGAGAGAGAGCGAGAGAAAAATGATGAGCTGAGAACCAAATTTAAAGAGACAGAGTGAAAACTAGACCGTGCAGACGGATGAAAATCCAGATCATAACGATAAAGAATCACTTTGTTTTGTCTCCCGTTAGAGACGAGTACGTCCATCAGCGTCTGTGGTCCAAATGTCTCAACATCCACCATCAAGAGTACCGTGAAAGGAATAGTTCACCCACAAACAATACAAAACGAATAAAGGCCGCAGAAGCACACACAGAGCCGGGGGGGAGGTGGACGGGTCAAACTGGTCTTTTATCCAGGAATCTGTCCCTGAAATGAGAAGACGATGTTGACTTATCTGTTGCTTAACTTGTGTACTCCAGTAACGGCACTTCCGTAGGTATTTTAACCCAAACGACGATCTCTTCCTAAACCGAACGGAGTTCTTTCCTGTGAAGACGGAAGTTTATTTTGAAAAGACTGTATTCATGTAACGAGTGGAGATTGTCACGTGTCGCTGACTTCATTTGTCTTTAAAGTTGTAACTCTATGCGGCAGTTTGTTTGCTGTATACAATTTCAGATTATCCTTCACTGCAGTACAAGTACTAATACCATACGTTGAAAATACTCCACTGCAAGTAAAGGTATTGCATTTAAACCCTCACTTAAGTAAAAGTATTTAAGTATTATCATCAGAATCAGAATAAGGTGTACTGCTAAAAAGTTTTCACTGACAAATATTTAGCCTCCATGTTTGGTGCAAAATAAAAACGTGTAAAAAAGGAAATTAAAATAATGTAGAAATCTAGAATTGAAGTAAAGTAAAAAGTACAACATGTACCTCTGAGATGTAATACAGTAAAAAGTACAATAACTACCTCTGAGATGGAGTACAGTAAAAAGTACAATATGTACCTCTAAGGTGTAGTAGAGTAAAAAGTACAAGATGTACCTCTGAGGTGTAGTACAGTAAAAAGTACAAGATGTACCTCTGAGGTGTAGTACAGTAAAAAGTACAAGATGTACCTCTGAGGTGTAGTACAGTAAAAAGTACAAGATGTACCTCTGAGGTGTAGTGAAGGACATCCAGAAAGTAGCAGAAAATGGAAAGTACAAGTACCTCAAATGTCCTCTTCCGTTCAGTACTTTGGTGAAGGTACTTGGTTACATTCTTCCGCTGCTCTTTGCTCAAACTAAGCTGAGTTTGAAAGTTCACTTTAAACTCCACTTCTAGGAAAAGTAGCAGAACTCCGAACACACCGTTTATTTTCACTCTCATCGTCTCACACCTTTTAAGCTGAGATCGGCTTTGGCTTCAGTGTCTGATTTAAAGCCACTTAGACGTGCCGAGTATCGAACCGCTGACCCCCTGACCCACAGATGAATACAAGATATTTCACAATGTATGCTGGTGTCTCTTCAGCTTCAAGTCTCCGAGCAGAGGAATCTGTGTAGCTGAGGCTTCCTCCTCCTCTTCCTCCTTTCTTCTAACTTGAAACCCAGAGACACTGAAGCTCCTTCCTGCACAAACCCGGTCCCAGCCTGGGACTAGTTTATCTTCTGCTCTTCCTTTTCAATGCCGGAGTGGAGTTCTAGCCGACGCGGCGGTAAGGAGGAGATGTCATGCGACTGTTCCAGCGGAGCGGAAGTCTCGGAGGCTCAGGTGATCCCGACTGTCGGGAGGATTTCACCGAATATCTGAGTGTGTCTGAACGTGTGTGTGAACACGCCAAGTGGACTAATGCGTTCTGTTGAGTTCTGGCTCCATCTGGGATCCACAGAGACGCACAGGCAGCACCGCCTGAGGTCCAACACACACACACACACACACACACACACACACACACACACACACACACACACACACACACACACACACACACACACAGAGTGAAACACACACCAGCGTTCCTTTACTTTACGTATCTTTTCATCATTCGTCTTTCTTTTTTCTTTTCCTATTTGTCTCTAGTTCTTTCTCTCATGCCGTCGCCTCGGGCCGACGCACAACAACAGATGGACTAAACTCAAACACACAACACACTCACACGTACACACACACGCACACACACACACACACACACACACACACACACACACACACACACACACACACACACACACTGAGGAGCTGCAGGCCCGTCAGCTGTCTGCCTGCTGCTGCCTCAGTGGAGCTGAGAGCTCCAGTCTCATCCAGTCGCTTCATCCAGAGCTGTTTGACAGAATTCAGCAAAGAAAAATATTCAATGAAGTCGGGATCTTTTTTAGACTTTCTGTGTTTCTTTTACAAAGTTTCCTGACGGAGCGAAAGAGGCGGTATGAACACGAGAACACTGAAGCTCTTTTTTTCTCCCCCTGATGATGAACATGTGATTCAGTGAGATCCGATCAGACCACATCCCGAGGTCAGGTCTCAGTGGACGCCATGTAGACGTAGATCTCCATCATCGTCTGGAGTCCCTTTTCCAGAGGAGAGCAAAGGGAACAGAGGAGGACGACCTGGGCTGCTTCAATTTAAATAACAAAATAAAATGGGCTTTTATTGTGAAGAGTTTAAAGGAAATGAAACGTGTTTATCACAGTGTTAGCGTAGCTTTGTTAGCAGCTATTCTTCGATTAAAACTACTAATACTGCAAGGAGGAAACATAACACATTTATAATACATTAGTGTCAACTGTAGACACATGTATGTGGCATTTTAGTGTCTTTCAGCTCTTTGTTTAGCTGAAACATACCAAAACTTATTTTACACTTATGTATGTTTATGCTGGACGCGATAAACCCGACCCGTGGGCTCTCGCACATTGAGGCAGAGGTACCGTTTGCCTCCCCTCTGTGCTTTTTCACCGTTTAATCAGACGTCGCTGGATGACTGTGATTCTGAGGAAGTTCTGCTGTTCTCAAAATCGTCTTTTTTTTCCTCTTTGTTTTCTCGTTGAAACATCAGGACATCAGATAACGATACCTTCAGGGAATTAGAAGTACAGTAAGGCGGCCACATCCTTTATATTTTCATTAAGTGATGATCGCTGGTGACCATTTTAGGATCTTCTGCACTGGAAACACGTAGAATTATCTCGACCTATTAGCTGAATCGTCGTCTTCTAAGAAAATCTAATTCATAGAACTAGAAATGTCTCATTTAGAAGATTTGTTTGAGTTTCCGATCAGATCCGATCGTGTAAAGATGCTCTGTGGACGTCTCTCTGCTGCCGGCACCCAGCAGACCGAGACTGAATGAGGATGTTTATCGCCGTTATCTTCATCCAAAGTCTTTTAGCAACAATCCCTCTCGATGACCTCGGCACTGAGAGGTAATTTGGAGGTTGTCCCGCGGTTCAGAGGACAGGACGGATGAACGCCGGGTCTCTTTAGGACACGGTCTATATTTCAAAGCGGTATTAGGAAACCAGCCAGAGGTGAGGAATTTATATCCAGCAGTGAGCAAAGCAGAAGCCAAAACCAACCAGCGCCGCTGAGAGAGGAGTTTAAAGGGATTATTTCCAAAAAAGAGCTGGAGGACGACAGACACGGATGAGACTCTGAGTGTCTCAGATCCTGGGGAGATACCGAGGTGAATTGATTTCACAGAGGAGAGCAGAGAGCCTCTTCGGCTGGGGAGACAACATCAGGTTCAGGGTTAACAAGCTGATCGCTGCTGTTCAACTAGAACAAGGGACTGCATTGTGTTGTTGGTGGATGTGCTTCAATTGCTTTTTGCAGACTCCCCGTGGGGCCTCGGGATGAGGGTGCTGGTTCAAAGCCACACAGAACCGCATGGAAGCTGTCGCTGTTGGTATCGACACATAATACTCAATGTTGAGAATGGAAGTGTTCAAACGTTATTAGCCCGAACAGGAAATAACCTGCAGTGAAGATGGGTTCATGATTTGCTGTCAGACCAACATGATCTCACAGAAATCCTTGAAGAGACCCAACGTATCCTCACTCAACGCTTCCTGTTTTCCTGCAAAAGTCCAGCAATGTGCTTCATTGCATGCATACTTAGTTAGGTTTAAGAAAAGAGAGACGTTTGAATGAAGAACTCAAGGTAACACGGTGTGACTAATTGATGTTATCTTGGGGGTGAAGTGTCCCTTTAAACACGGCGTTGCATAAACAAACAGCCGATTCATTTGTCAACCGTTTTAGTTCAGGTCTACTCTGTGAATCTGGGCCCGTCTGCAGGAAAACACTTGAGATAAATGAGAGGAAACACTGACGAACTGACGGCTCGTCAATACTCGTCAAAGGCCTGTTTGTTTGGGAGTTGGACGAACCGCTGAACTCATCCGTTTGTTTTTTTGTTTTTTTGCCGGATGCCACTTGTTGATTGATGGGAACAGAGCTTCAGGGCGAATTAAGGCGGCACATCCGCCATGTTCAGGTATCACTCACAGGAAGTCCCACGGTTTGTTTCTTTTATCCTCGTACGACAGAAGGACGTGTTTTCTACTGACAGGAAGTCCATCGGCTCGTTTGATTCGTAGCGTGTCGCGCTGCTTTGCAGAGATTTTGGAGGTCGTCCTTCACTTTCCCACAACGGCGTTATTTGTATCCACGGTTGCATTTCATTATACCCTCACAGGGTTGTGAGTCGTGGGAGGAGAAACGGTAACTTCCTGTTTACTGGTTTGTTGTCTCGTCAGCACACAAAGCCAAAAAATGTGTCACTTCAAACTGAGAGCAGAGCTCATTACGCGACACAGACACACACACACACACACACACACAGACACACACACACACAGACACACACACACACACACACTCTGTATCTCTAAAAGCACCAATTAGAGACATTTAATCACTATACTGTTTGGAGGAGTTACGCTCAGTCTGAGAGGAGTTGATGTGACTCAGCCTCAGCTGGTCGACTCACCACGCTGAGCTGCTGAAATGTCTACATCTAGGAGCAGCTGGAGGCGTAATGAAGCCTCGAGTTCAGCTTGAAGAGCCGACTGAGTCGCTTTGAACAGTTGCGATGATTTAAAATACTAGAACACTGACCCGTGTCTTTTGGGCTGTTTTGAGTCTGACTTTGAATGGACTCGTGTCCTGGACCTTTCTCTGTGGTGGACACATTATATGAACTAATATTCCTTTAGTTTACTCTGTTCCCTAAACGACACAAAAAATGACTTTTGAAAAGACTAAAAACTCATTCTGTTGAGCCAAACATCGTCCAGACCCAAATCACTTTGTTTTTAAATTCTAGTGGATATCAAGGTTTACACACATGCGTGTATGTATGTATGTATATATTTATTTATATATATATATATATATATATATATATATATATATATATATGTGTATATATTTATTTTTTTATATATATATATATATGTATATAATATATATATATAAAAAAATAAATATATACACATATATATATATATATATATATATATATATATATATATATATATATATATATATATATATATATATATATATATATATATATATATATATATATATATATATATATATATATATATATATATATATATATATATATATATATATATATATATATATATATATATATATATATATATATATATATATATATATATATATATATATATATATATAGTATATATATATATAATAATATATATATATATATGTATATATATACATATGTATATATATACATATATATATATATATATATATATATACATATGTATATATATATGTATATATATATACGTATATATATACATATATATATATGTATATATATATGTATATACATACGTATATATATACATATATATATATATACATATATATATATACATATGTATATATATATATGTATATACATATATGTATATATATACATATGTATATATATATGTATATATATATATACATATGTATATATATACATATGTATATACATATGTATATATATATGTATATATATACATATGTATATATATACATATATATATACATATGTATAT